>NW_006400193.1:415199-416835 GCF_000299155.1 Elephantulus edwardii | reverse complement strand
ATAAATTTTACTTCTGTAATTTTTTTTTATGTATCTGGCATAATTAGTCTCTGTTGTTGGCTTTGTATAAGCTATGGACGTCATTGTTTGATACTTACCTTGCAAGATGATAGAGCAATTCCTTTTAGAATAAATCAACATAGTTATTGAAATTAGCACAGAATAAAACATGAACTATATAATGGGTACAGGGAAATAAAATACTACATATTAGATTTTTTTAAACTGTAAACAATATACTATCTGAATAATGAAGCTACTAAATTTTCATTTTATTTATTTTTTAAATGTTCATTTTAAATTCATATTATTTTTGGCCAGTGCTTTTCCCTCCTGGCCAGTCATTCTATATTGGAAGGAATTTTGATTCCTGTGTTTCCTTCCCTCACTTTCTCAGACATAATTAATCCTGGTAGATGAGGATGTAATTAGAAATCTATATTCTTAATATCTTTCTAGGGAGCTTTGGTGGCCTACCTAGTGGTAAGGAGCTGCACTGCCATAGCAAACACAGCTGTTTGAATCTACCAGCTGCTCTGAGGGAGAAGGATGGGCAATCTCCTGTACAATTTACTGCCTATGGAAACCTGCTGGAGGGTCAGCTTTGAGTAGATTCCAACTTGATAGTATACAACAACAAACACCTTCTCAGTTGATTTTGAAGTTTAGCCAATTGGGACTCTTGGCCAAATGTATAAGATAAACTTTGAAGGTGTTTGGGCAAGATTGCTGAAGAACAGGGTAGAGCAGCTTGATTTGTGATTCTTTTTGTCTTGCAAATATATGATTGAGTAATATATGATTGAGTAGGGGCATTCTTGTAATGGTTTTATAAAAAACTATTTTATCTTTATTGTGATTTTTATAAAGAAAATAAAGAGAATAGGAATCCCCAGAACAATATCCCGTATGATTTTATATTATAAATCCTACTTTAAGTAATTTTAAAAATTAGAAGTTTGTAGTCTTATGAAGACTATAATTTAAATTATACAGTTCTTAAATTTTAAGAGTGCCCTTCGACATCTCATATGAGTAAAATGTAACTAATTTTAGTGCTTTAACAATAGCATATCAGGCAGCATTTTATGTCGAAAAAGCTGTGGACTGATGTCCATGAGCAATAGTTGCTAGTTCTCTTCCTGTCATCGAGAGAGAGAGAGAGAGAGAGTGTGTGTGTGTGTGTGTGTGTGTGTGTGTAACAATCTAGGTAAGACTCTTAAGCTATTCAGATGTGTTTTCTTTCAACTTTCTGTGCCTTTAGATTTGGATAAAATAGTAATAGTGCATCCTTTTACCAAATCAGACTTATAATTGATGTATGAGTGGTCTTCTGAGTGAGCTCCCTACCTAATCTCACTTTTTTCTTCTTCTTTTTTTTTTTTTACTTTTTTGGAACCTCAACAAACCAAAATGTATAATATAGTCTTTGAAAGATCTCAACTGTTAGTAACTTGAAGGGTATCAACTGATAAGTAACTTTGCTGCTCTTCTTGAAAGATTATCAATCATTATCTCCTGAAGAAAAAAATGTTTCCAATTGTATATGAGAAAATTAATTTATCAATCCTAATATTTGATGTGTGTGTGCGCGTGTACCGTCAAATCAGATCTGACTGGTACAGGAAGATATTGC
>NW_006400193.1:393000-407334 GCF_000299155.1 Elephantulus edwardii | reverse complement strand
AGTCTTAGAAGGTCCCATTCATCTATGTTATCTTCTCCTGGTTGTAGCTTTTCCAGGATACTGGGAAGACTGTTTATGTTGTGGATTAGGACTTCTGGTGTTGTTCCTAGCTTTTCTGTAATGAATTTTATAGTCCTTGGTTTTAGTTAATTTTTAATCAGGACTTTGAAACGTTAAGAATCATCTGAGAATCTTGTTAAAATGTAGAATGCTAGTTCACAGTGTCTGGAATGAAAATTCTTAGGGAATCGAACTGGAAAAAAAATTGATCTGAAGCCCTTTTTTTTTTTTTAAAGCCCTCATTTTTAATACTAATCTTTGAGTTCGTACAAGGGCTTATCTTGCATCTCATGAACTATGGATATTTGCTTCCTCTCAGACTAGGACTTTTGACTCCACCACACCTGGTTTCACCTCAAAGGATGTCTGAGTTGTTAGGAAGTTATTTAAAGCAATCCTGGTGACTGCCTATGGTGTGGTATTTAAGGAGAGCGGATAACTGTTTAACTTTTTTTAGCGAGTTGAATTATTTTCAATTTGCAGATTTGTTTCATCTGTGTGAGTGTATGATTTTTTTTAAACAAGTTGTTTACTGTATATTCTCTAAGCTAGGATATTTGAAAAATAACACAGTAGTCATTCAACCAGTTTCCCTAACTACAAACTTATTTGCAGGAGATGTTGCAGTCAAGATCCTCAAGGTTGTTGACCCAACACCAGAGCAGTTCCAGGCCTTTAGGAATGAAGTGGCTGTCCTGCGGTGAGTAGAAAGCTGGTCTCTCCAGCTCCTGCAGTGGGAGGATGGGGAGAGTAATACAGGGTGCCATCACAGCTAGGACTGCCAGATAGTTTTAAGTTCATTGTGGCTTTCTTGTTTTGAAAGCTCCTCCTGTAGGAGTGATTCAGTTCCCTTTGTGTGGCAGTCAGATCTTTAGCTGAGCTTCTTTTCATGAGAACACCCTCATCCATTAATTTCACTGAGTACAGTCAATAGTCTAGGTTTTGAAGTAGGGAGAAATAGGTTCTACTGCACATTTATTTCCAAGATTCCTTTTGATAGATCTGCTGCCTTAGTCTGGACTTAAGTTACCTTTAGCTCTCAAATCTTTGAGTTACTGTTTAGAGACTTAAAAGAATGAATCAAATAGTGATGGAGGGGTCCTGGGAACCCTACTGGAAGAGAGTCATGACTATATACTGATTAGGGTCTCTCGCTTTCGTAAACAAGACCAGCTAGCATCAAGTTGGATTAGTGCTGGCTATCAACTTTCTCAGATGTCTTGTTTGCTTTGCTACTCCCTCAGTTTGTGAGTGTAGTGGTCGCATCCGGAACATAAAAATTTTAGTGTCATTGGAGTGCAGTTCTGAGGCACTTAAAATTTCAGAGCCTTTTTTCTCCCCTCCATCTCCAGCAAAACACGGCATGTGAACATCTTGCTCTTCATGGGGTACATGACAAAGGACAACTTGGCAATTGTGACCCAGTGGTGTGAAGGCAGTAGTCTTTACAAACACCTGCATGTCCAGGAGACCAAGTTTCAGATGTTCCAGTTGATTGACATTGCCCGGCAGACGGCTCAGGGAATGGAGTGAGTAGAAGACCTGATGAAGGCTCCTGTGCCTGAACACTGACTTGCCCCTAGATCAGAACAGGTATTTTTGCTACATTAAAAATGAGCCTCTTAGTTGGATTGGAGGAGACCATTTAGTAAGAATGAGGTACTCTGGTTCCTTTCTCAAATGAAGGTGGTGTTTTTGGGGCTCTGATTCCATTTTCAGCTGCTGCTTGAAAGCTTCAACCAGAGAAGCGCGTGACAGTAGGTGATCCAGCTTGAGCATTCACAGCAGTGCTCTCTTCAGGGCACGCCCATAACAGTTTTGTTTGGCCCATGAGAAAGTTTGATCACATGTTATTTTTAGGTCATTTGTTTACCTTTTAAAGACTGCTTAGAAGTCATCCTTAGCTCCTCCATTAACTACTACGTTCTGTGTTTCTGTGATAGCATAACATTGAATACAAAATGAGGAAGTAGATTGCTTTCTTGATAACCAACAATGGTGTTTCCAAAATTACCCTAGTACCTTTTTTAATATGAGAAGCAGGAGCTCCCCAGTTGTGTTGAAAAAAATTTCCTAAAATTCAGATGGCATTTGAATTTACACACGCATAAGAAAACTAGTCAGAATCACTTTTTTCTGTTGAGATTTCATTCATATGCCATAAAATTCATCCTCTCAAAATACTTAAGTGGGGTTTTTAGTTTGTGTTTGTTACTTGTTTTTTAGTAAAGTCACAGAATTGGACAGTTATAAAATTTAATTATTAAACTAATTAGATTAGCAAACATTGCTCTACTAAAGTGGTGGAGTTACAAAATAAAAAGGGAAGAACTCGTTCAGCATTTCTCAAGCTAAAAGAACCTAAAAAACAAATTCAAACCTCAAGTCGCAATACTGAACAACACTATGGGCAAAATCTTGAATGATTCAGGAAACATCAAAAGAAGATGGTAGGAATACACAGAGTTGCTGTACCAACAAAAAAAAATTGGCTGACACAGACCATTTCAGAAAATAGTATATGATGAAGAACCAATGAGCATGATGAATGTATGAATAAATTCAAACTGCATTGACAGCAGTGGCAAAAAAATAAGGACCCAGGAACATATGAAACACCAGTTCATAGGTTTTAACAAACAGATGCAGCCCTGGATGTACTCACTAGGCTATGCCAACTGTCTGAACTAGATCCAGATTTGTTCCCATTCCCAAAAAAGGTGATCCAACAGAATTTGAAAATTACAGAACAGTATCTTTAATATCACATGCAAGTTAAGTCTTGCTGAAGGTTATTCTGAAACAGCTGGAAGAGTATATCAACAGAGAACTACTAGAAATTAAAATTGTAATTAGAAGAGACTGTGGTATAAGGGCTGATATCAGAGGATGTTGGCAGAAAATTTTGAATATGAAATTACAGATTATGAATAGCATAAAGAAGGATAGGAATCCCAGAACAAACACTTAACTATGTTCATGCAAAAACCTATACCTAGACGAAGAAGCTCTTGTCCAAACAGAGCATGTGTACACTGCATGGTTTAAAATAAAGAAAGCTGTGTCTCAGGACTATATTCTTTTTCCACACTAATCAATCATTTAAGAAGAATGTGGCATCACTATTAGAGAAAGTCTTTAACAGTGTGCATTATGCAGACAACACAACCTTGCTTGCTGAAAGTGAGGAAGACTTAAAACTCTTTGTTGCTGAAAATCATAGACTACACTCTTCAATATGGGTTACATCTCAACATCCTGAAAAAGAAAGTCTTTAACACTGGCCCAGTAGGCAACATCATGATAGATGGAGAAAAGATTCAAATTGTCAGCTATTTCATATTTGGATCCACAGTCAACACCCTTGTTACCAATAGTCAAGAAATTTAGAGGTTGCATCAGGAAAATCTTCTGTCAAGGAGCTTTCCAAAGTGCTAAAAGGCAAGAATGTCAGTTTATAGGCTGAAGTCCACCAGGTGCAAGTCACCATCTTTTCATTTACTTGCCACACATCTGAAAGTTTGACAATGACTAAAGATGACAGAAGAATCAATGTCTTTGAGTTGTGGAGTTGAAGAAGAGTACTGAATATTCTATGAACTTCCAGAAGACTTGGAAAAAGTGCAGCCAGGGTGCTCTTTAGAAGCAAAGATGGTGAAGCTTCGTCTGACATACTTTGGGCATCGTTATAAGGAGGCAATCTGTGGGAAGGACATGCTTTAAAAGGTGGAAGGTCAGTGAAGGAGATGGTTTGACACAGTGACTGTAATAAGGGACTCAAGTATATGAAAGATGAAGATGATACCAGGAATAAGGCAGAGTTTAGATCTCTTGTTCACCAGGTCCCAATGAGTCATTGTCAACTTGATTGCATCTGACATTCTACTTTTTAAAAGAGCCATGGTTTTGTAATGTGTTATGTATTGGCCTGCTAACAAGTCAGTAGTTTGAATCCACCAGCCACTCTACAGGAGAAAGGTGAGGCAAAATGCTTCTGTTTACAACCTCAGAAAACTGATGTAGAGTTGACATAAATCAGAATCAGTATCATAGGAGTGGGTTTTGATTTGGTAATCCACTGCAGCTTTCTAGTGTTGACTATGCATTGTCTATAACAAAGTCATACACTGTGTGGCCTTTTGTAACTGACTGCTTGTACTTAGTATGTTGGAGCACTGATCAGTATTTTATTCCTTTCCTTGTCTGAATACTGCCGCATTATATGAATAGAAGGGAGCTCTGGTGGCTTAGTGGTAAGGAACTGCGCTGCCAACAGGTACGTGTTTCGAATCCACCAGCTGCTCTACAGGAGAAAAGTGAGCAGTCCTCCCATGCGAACTGCCTCTGAAAAACCTGCTGGAGGGTCAGCCATGAGTTAGTTCTGCCTCAATGGTCTATAACATTTTGGTAATTCAGTCATTGGAAACAAGGCCCTCCTGTGGCTTTGCATCTCTCTGTGTACACATTTTTTTAAGAAATTGTCTTTTCAGTGCAAGTTTACAGGGAAAATTGGGTTCTCATTGCTACACAAACTGGGAACTCTGATGGCTTAGTGATCTGCAGTACAAATATGGGCAGTCACCTCCTATGTGATTTACTGCCTCTGAAAACCTCGATGGTCAGCTATGGGTCAGTTCCAGCTCAACTTTACACACTACTGTCACCTTCACAAATTGGAGACATTTGTTACATTTTAACAGTACCGTTAGTTTGCTTCTGGATGTTTTGCTTCCAATAATCTGATTTCCCTCTTGCCTTATACTTTTCTTCTTTAATTGTTGACTGTTTAGTCTGAAATAGGTCATTTTTAACAAGGTATACAATACTCACTTTATTCTTCAGTATATAAAATATATTACTTACTAGGGAGCTCTGATGGCAGCTTTCTCAGCTGGAGAAAGATGAGCTATCTCCTGTGCAGTTTCAACCTTAACCCACTAGAGGGTCCACTATGAGTCAGTTCCAACTCATCAGCAATGAATATTTAGCTAATGTTGTTGCTGTGATGTACCCCTAAGTTGCAAACCAACTCATAGCTGACCCTCCAGTGAGTTTTCAGAGGCTTTCTCACAGGAGATTGCCCAGCTTTTTCCTACAGCTGGTGGATTTGAACCATGGGTCTTGAGTTTGCAGCACAGGTCCTTACCACTCAGCCACCAGAACTCCCTATTTAGCTAATGGGTAAGTAGTATACTGTTAATTAGCCAACAGACAACATCAGGGAAAATACTTCAGTTCAAGTTTTATGGGGTAGTTTCATGGTAGTAGTCTCTGTGAGTCCTCTAAGTCTCAAATGTTCCGGTTAAATCCAGGCTTTTTAAGAATTAAGAGTTCTGCTCCACACTTTTCTCCCATTTTTATCAAGGTCCATGGTCATAACTGCACTGCTGTCCCAAAGACAGGCCGTTAAATCCACCAGCTGCAATGTGGAAGGAAGACGGGTAATCCCCTGTGCGATTTTTCTTTTTTTAAATTTTATTATTTTGTGTGTGTGTGTGTACCATCAAATTGGATCTGACTGGTACAAGGTGAGACTGCCCCTTCTTCTCCAGCTGAGCATCTGGTGGATTCAAACCATATGCCTCTGGGATTGCAGTGCAGTTTCTCCACCAGAGCTCCCCTTCCCGTGTGCGATTTACAGCCTCTGAAAACCTGCTGAAGGGTCAGTTATGAGGTGGATCCAGTTAGCCAGCACATAATGACGTCTATTGTGGCACCACTCAGGCATTAGTGATAGCTGGGACCATCTAGTTTTTCTAGTCTCAAGCTGTGATTAATGTAGACTGTTAGTTCTGCAGCTTAATTTCTTCTCTCAATCTTTGGTGTTTTTCTTTCACTTATCTTCCAAATGAGATAAGAACAATAGTTCTATCTTAGTTGGCTGCTCACAGCTTTTAAGACCCTAGATGCTACTTATAAATAAAGTGGATGTTGAACAATTTTGTGAACTGTATTAATGTCACTTGACTAAGTTGTACCATTAGACTGTGGTCCTAAATTGTCAAACCTGGAAAACCAATACTGGAAAATGTTCAGTTTTAAGAAGTATCCATCCTGTGTCCCCGTGTGCTTTATATGTATATGAACTTGCCTGCAAGAGAACATACACGTACATATGTAAGCACATTGTTTTGGATAGTGGTTTCAAAGTTCTAGATTTTCTAGTATTTTGTATCTTTATTTGTGATAGTTGGAAACTGCTTATCAGTGTCTCTAAGCTGTTCTAATAGATTTATTTTCCTTTCACAGCTATTTGCATGCAAAGAATATCATCCATAGAGACATGAAATCCAACAGTATCCTTTGGCTTTTAGTTCATTATTCAGATTTTAATTTAGGTAAACAGAAAGGTCTTCTCACTAGTGATCCTTAATGCTGCTATAGGAGGTCTTTTTAGGGAAAAGGAGAAATTAGGAAGAAATAAAATCGGAAATTAAGTTTTTCAAACAGAGGTACAATTTGAGATTGGTGTGTTTTAGCAGTTCTCACCTAACTATGATGAATGAAGGCAGGCCACCTTCCTATCCTAAAAAAAGCCAGGGAAAGGACTCTAAAGATTTTCCACAAAAATTGAAAGATCTCATGCTAGTAATAGTAGCAAGGGTAAGACCTTCAACAAGATGGACTGACACAGTGACTCTAATAATGGGCTGAAGGATGTAGTAATCAAGGTCCAGATCTGTTACTACAGTTGCTCAGAGTCAGTGGGACGTATCATCATTACTTAAGTTTAAAATAGGCCTAGTATTAGTACTCCTGCCTTTGGCTTGAATTCTTTTTAGTTCATTTTTCTTTCTAATTTATGGACAATGTGTGTTTATCTGGGCAGAAAGTAGCTGTTAACCAAATGTTGGAAGTATTTCAAAATTATTTAAAATTGTGTTTCCTAGTAAGTGGCTTCTTAAAAGGTCACTGCTACAAAAAGTTCTAAATGTTATCAAGCATAAACTTTGCATTTTCTTAAATCTGCCTCCTTTCCTTTTGGAAGGAGTGGAATGTTGCAGCCATACTTGGCTTCTTAGCTCACAGGAGGAAAGTGTGTTGGGTTAAACTGGATATAGCCTGATACAGAATACTTCTCAGTGGTGGGTTTTGGGGGAACAGACAAGACTTTTGAGATGTTAATTACAAGGGATCAGTAAATCTCAAGTCTGCCTTAAAAAAACAACCTGGCATTCCCCAGATACAAGATAACTTCTTCTGATATACCGAGTGGTTCCTATTCACACAAAATTTTTTACAAAAACATTCATAAGCATGTTCTACTCAGTGCTAATAAGGAGATTTGCCATTTTGTATCATTTGAGTTTCATTAAGTTCTCTGAAAACAGAATGTAGGGCATACTGGAATCTTAACAACCAGTGGCTCAAGCCAGGACCTCTGAGGAATGGACACCTGGTGGCAGCTTGTGCTCTTCAGAGTCTTGGGCATTATTACAGGTGGCCTTACAAGGCCAGGGTGTCAGCATCTAGAGGTGTACATGCAGAAAAAAAAAGAGAGGAAGGGGTAACTTCAGTTTGTTTCTGGTTTGTGTCATGTAATCCAGCACACAGAATGGTCCTGTGTACCTCATGGAAGAAGGGGAATTTCAGAAGCACTTCACATTTTCAGCAACTTTTGCAAATCCAGTGTAGAAAATACTGGACAGATGGGAGGTATAGTAAGATTATTATGCCAAAAAGAATTTAGAGTTTTTCAAAGTAAACTTGACCATTGTTTTGAAACTATAGTCCTTAACGAGCATTGAGATATCTTTCTCCATGAAGGCCTAACTGTGAAAATTGGAGACTTTGGTTTGGCAACAGTAAAGTCACGATGGAGTGGTTCTCAGCAGGTTGAACAGCCCACTGGCTCAGTCTTGTGGATGGTGAGGAACCTAGGCTCTGGCTGGCTATCTTCTGGTAAAGGGTGAAAAGAATGTCCTGAAGAATATAGTATGATATATGATATCAAGCTAGAAATCATTTCCCATGTATGCAGACCACCACAGGTTCCCTGCATCAGACAACCCAGGGAACACTGTGGATTTTCTAGAAGGAAATGAAGGGGTTAATAAGTGGATAGGAAAGGGCAGGATCCCTTCGGTCAGTGCCCTTTAGTGAACAACTAACTAATAGGGTTGAGGACTAATTAATGGAAGGAAAAGTGGTCCTTGGATGGCTGAGGGATCCAGAGGGTAATTATCATTTGCCCCTTTTAGGCCCCAGAGGTTATAAGAATGCAGGACAATAACCCATTCAGCTTCCAGTCAGACGTCTACTCCTATGGCATTGTATTGTATGAGCTGATGACGGGGGAGCTTCCATATTCTCACATCAACAACCGGGATCAGGTAGGTATATGCTGACCAGTATTTTTGGGAGTAGGGCAGTAACTCATCGAGGGAATGAGCCTTTTGCCAACTTAAGAAGCAAGAGGGTTGGAATTTGTTACTTTTACTGGTCACTTTTTTACTTCCTTAGATCATCTTCATGGTTGGTCGAGGGTATGCCTCCCCAGATCTTAGTAAGCTATATAAGAATTGCCCCAAAGCGATGAAGAGGCTGGTAGCTGACTGTGTGAAGAAAGTTAAGGAAGAAAGGCCTCTTTTCCCCCAGGTAAGAAAGATTGAAAAGAGTTCTCAATTATAGAAGTAAACTGGTTGTGTGTATATGTTGGCTTTCTAGGAGGAGGAATAGAAAAAAGGTCTTTGAACCTAATTAAAAACTGCTGTTGACACACTAATCTCACCTAATCAAACCACCTTATGGCACTGTTTCAGATCTTGTCTTCCATTGAGCTCCTCCAGCACTCTCTACCAAAAATCAACCGGAGTGCTTCTGAGCCATCCTTGCACCGGGCTGCCCACACTGAAGACATCAATGCCTGCACAATGACCACATCCCCCAGACTGCCTGTCTTCTAGTTGGACTTACCTCTTGCACACAGGCCACCAAGGCATGAATGGAAGTCAGTAGGCACCACTTTTCTGCTCCCTGTTTATGGGACAGAACCCAGAGAAACTGCTGCTAAGGACTACCTGAACAACTCACAGGGCTTTAACTTCATCTTGCCTTCTATTCTACCCTTTCTGGCCCTGGGAGAAGGAAGCCATTTATCACACTGGTTTGTCCTGCTCTCCTCTCCCCACATGCTCTTTAGCAAACCCTTCTTCAGATGCACAAGTAAGTGGATGGATGATGAGGTAATTCACCATCTGGGGACTCTAGTTATGGCTAAATGAGTACTTTAGGGCCAAAAAAGATTATGCAAGAGGGGGACATGAAGGTTTTAGGAAGTCTAGTCCTAATGTGAGAACATGTGGATTTTGTAATAAGTTCCTGTAAGGAATACGTATCACAGAAAAGACTTTCTTCAAAGAGATAGTGGTGAGACACCAAAAAGGTAGTTTGACATGGAACACATCACACACACCAGGACTATTCAGAGCCTGGCCACCTGAAGGAATCTGCTTTGGTACTATGGAACTTCTTGGACACATCCTCCTTTCGCACCGCTTATGATCCCCAGATGAAGTGGCTTGCCCTCTCAGGGAGCAGTCTTCAGGAGCTGCCCCTATGGGGCGGGGCCCCAGGGCCAGCCATGTCTCTAATCACTTCATGTGTGCATGCAAAGGAAGCAAGGTTTTCATGATAATTTGGATTTTAAGTTTGTTTTTATTGCACCTGATAAAATTACTATGATTCCTCAATTATGTTATTTTAATAAAATAAATTAAAATTAGGTTTAATGACTGTTACCTCCTTTTAAATAAATCATCATTAAGTTTAGACCACTGAGCTCATAATCTGATACACCATTTGCCTGAAAAGGGATGAGTTGCAAATTAGTAATCTCTGAAGCAGGAAGTGAGCCCAGAGCACAGCCTGGGAGTGAATTTTAAAACTAAGTAGTTACTGGTAAATTAAGAAAAAGCCTTATATAAGTGAACCTTTTTGTACCCACATTTATAAAAACATTTGGTATTAACAGCTTATTACAAAGAGATATATTCTGAATGCTCCTCATTCAGTTAAAGATCACGACTGATGATGAAACATACATGCTCAGTTATTTTCAAGATCTCTGCAGGGTACAGAACCTGAAACCTAGGGTTCTATTATTATGTTATGGAATTTCAGAGTAAGATAAGGCTTTACAAGTAATGGTTTGAGTATTAACTCCATATCCATCACCCAAAATCTCAAATTTGTGGAGGCCTCAATACAATTAGGCTGGCTAACAGACCTTTGCCCCAAAGATGAGCTCAATAATGAGAGCTGGCTATTTCCTTTGGAGGAATGTACGTAAAGATTCCTCGGCCAAGCATATCCAGCAGTAGGGCCTGTACTACCACTCTGCCTCCCATGGCTACCTTCAAGAGCTTCCCTTGGGGGGGGGGGAAAGATTTACACTGCAACTTTGCTTACTGAAACATGGCAAGAATGCTGTTCTTGTTATAAGTAAGTCCTATTTCATTTTCCAGGTTTTACTATACAACACAATTTAGTGTTGGGGTACTTAGGAAGGCTTTTCTCTGAAAATATCAACTGGTTGTTTTATACTTATGAGAACTCAAATGAAAGCTCATATTTTAAGGTGAAGAGCTCTTGTGTTCTAGTTTTATACTATAGATGTGAAAAACTCATTTCTTTTTTCTTAAAAAGCTGTGTATAAGTCAAATTTTTTTACCACACACTATTTATATAGTGAAACCGACTAGAATACTACTAATCCAGGAGTAAAGAACTACCCGTTGGTATGGAAAAAGAAGATCAAGCAGTACAGGGTTGTGGTGAAAGCAGCTGGTCAGGATTTAGTCTGAATGGTTAGTTACTTCCCTTAAAGAGCCTAAAGTGCAGCTAACATACCAGTGTTAAAAATTGCCATTTCATATACCTGTAGGTTCTTTTTTATCGGTCACTATGCCCATGGCTGTGACTAGGGAGCGCAGACAAAACCAAGGCTCTGCACAGCCCCACTCAAAACCCAGTAACACGCCTCTTGGTGCTGCAGGGCCCAAGACACAGGAATGGCCATCTAACTTAAGGCTCTGAAGAACTGACTCCAGAGAGGTGCATAAAGAGGTCCCCCAGGTCAGTCACGTCCACGTCTTCAGTGTTGGAGATGTGCTGGCTTTCTCGATTTTCAATGAAGTCCCACAGCCGCACGGAATTCAAAAACTGCAAAAACACCAAAAAGCTTGCTTTGTTACTGCCAGCAGCAACTTGAAAGTTATGCTGCATTTTCTTTTTGCTTCCCCCCAATCCCTGCTACTAAAGCCTTTGGAACAGTGGCTAGAAATGCCCACATTAAGTGTCCTTACCCTCACGGTGCCTTCAGAACTAAGTTGCTTCCGGGGTTTCTCAGGTTCTGCAAGCCGCCCATCAGGGTAAGCATGTCGATAAAGGCATTTGTATCCAAATGGGCAGATCCCCTTGCCTTGCTCAAAGTATTTGCAAGCCTTTTTCCTAAAATAGAGAAATCAAAATGAAAGTGGAAGAATGTGAGGCCTAATGGTACACCTGTCTTCTGCCATGTCTGCCTATGACAACAGCATCAGGAAAGCTTCACATTGTGGGTAGAGAAGGTTAAGTCTGTGATGAAGGCACTGAGCACTGGGATTTCCAATGGCCTGATAATCCCACTGTACTGTGCTGCCTCATAGAACTTGAGCCTGTATATGGATTCTGTTTTCTGGGCTCTCAGTGTTAAAAAGGCCTCTGGCAGTTCTTGGACATTTCCAGGCTGTAGTCAGGATTGCCAGGCCTGGGCTGCTGGTCAGGCCATCCTTTAGCTCCCAGCTGCTCTTCTGGGCCGACTGCCTGGGCTCCAGTTCTGAAATGAGACCATTTTGGTTGGCTCACCTCAAAGTCCCTAAAGGAACTCCACCCTCTCTTCTGTCCAGCAGTAATATCAAAAGTGACTACAAGAGTCAAAGCAAAAGCTGTGAATCTGGAAACTGCCTAAAGGTACAAGTCTCATTCCAATTTTCATTTATTTGGATCCACACTCTGGAACAGTGGTTCTTAACTCTTCATATGTTACGGACTTTTACAGAGCAAGGATTTTAAATGCATAAAACATAGATCTACAGAATATAGATTTTTTTCTAAAAAAAGTTAAAATGTTGGCTTAATTTCTACCCACTCCTTGTTGTTATGTGCCATCGAGTCATTTGCAACTCACAGCGACCTTAAACGCCGTTCTATCCTGTGCAAACCTGGCTATCTCAAACACATTCATTCCCACCACTCCACTCACAGAATCGATCCATCTATCGAGGGTCTTCCTCTACTGTGCTGTCCCTCCACTTTCCCAAACATGATGTCCCTCTCCAAGGACCAGTCCCTCCTTGCAACATGCCCAAAGTATGTCAGACGAAGCTTCAGAATCCTTGACTCCAGGGAACATTGTGGCTTCACCCTCTCCAGGACAAACCTGTTTGTTCTCCTAGCAGTCCATGGTATAGTCAACACCTCTTCTCCAGCACCACAACTCAAAGGCATCAGTTCTTTTTCTATCATCCCTATTCACTGTCCAACTCTCCAGTGCATAGCATGTAATTGCAAAGACTATAGCCTGGATCAGGCGCACCTTAGGCTGGAGCCTGTCATCGTTGCACTTCACTCCTTAAGAATCCCTTTTATAGGGGAACCTCATATCCAAATAAAGAATTCTCATTTATTAATTTAGCTCATTTAAAGATTAACCAAATTGAAGAAAAAGAAGAAGTGACCAAGCGACCAGAGTACTGCAGAGGGATGAAGGAGTGGAAAGGAGGCTTCCTAAACTAATTTGTTATTTTCTCAGGCCAAGATGTGTCAAAACCCAGTGGCAAAGTCCTCTGAGGCAAATAACAGAGTAATATACATTACAGCTTCCAAGTTGCTGTCTACAAGGGAGATCAAGTAGCAGGTATTTGGAGCAGACTGTGGCTTAGCTTCATCTTCCCCAAGATTCTGGGCTAGCAGTGAGCTCATCCTATAGCAAAAGTGGGGCATGTCAAGTGTCAGCTGGATATAAAATAATATTCCAAGCACTAGCTTAACTGGGTTCAAAAATCTATTCTTTAGTCCTGTTACCCACAAATAAGTCTCTTTTTCTAAACACCAAGCTCAAACTACTGCTTCATTCTTAATTCAAAGCGCCTCCCAAATTTCCATGTTTACACTGTTGAGGCTGTTGGTATAGTCACTTCTGCTGTCAACCATCACATTCCTTTCTAAATTTGACTCCCATCTGTTTCCAAACTTTCACATGACCACAACAGAGTTTTTATTCTTAAAAACCCAGTGGCAGCTGGTACTCAAGGGCCTCTCTATGGTCCTGTGGGTCCACAACATCCTTATACATGCCTCATGGTTCAATTCCACTGGCTCATGTTCTCTATCCCCCAGACAAAACAGATGATCTACACCCATGCCATTCCAACCCGGCTCCCCACAGGACAAGCTATTCTATGCTTCATGGCTGAGTTCCCACTCTGCTTTCCTTAACAGGGTGAGGTAGCTCCAAGTGCTATTCTTGTGACATCAGCTCTGCTCTGGTCTTTAAAGAATAATTATATCATAATACACGTTTTGGTAATTTCCTAGGAATTTATTTTACTACTTTCTTAATTCCCCCAATTTCCCAGTGCTTAGCTGGCCCATATTAGGTACTTAACTAATGTGGCTGCATAAAAACAGTCCTCCTTTAGGAAATGAAAGCTAAGAAAGACCCAAACAGCAACAGAAATTCAAAACTTCCACCTAAGCACCTTTGAACAGGTTGGAACCTCAGTGCCTTGACAAGTCTGCCCTCCAGAAGACACACTGAAAGATCACAAGAGGGAAAAGGCAAAACAGGAAAAAATAACAAGCTTTCAGTAAATGATAATCAGCTTGAACTATTAAAAGCAGCGTTCAAAGACAGCCAAGTAAGATTTTACCAGACCAACCATTCTGTATATCACTGACTTAAAAAACTAAAGTGTTAATAACTTGAAGGGAATGGCAAGGAGTATTAAAATTTTTTCATTAAGTTTTTAGCCTAGATAGGCTAAAGTAAGTGCAATGCAAGGTGGCTAAAACACAATAGAAAATACAATTTTCATGAACCAAATTCCAGAGTTCAGAGCACAATAAAGAGGCATCCTTACTGGCAAATAGGAGGTATATGCAACTGATAATGATAGTGTACCCGAAAGATGCATTGATAATAATGGGTGGCTGGAATGCAAAAGTTGGGAACAGAGAAGAAGATTCAGTAGTTGGAAAACATGGACTCAGTGACAGAAATGGAGCTGGAGA
>NW_006400193.1:384152-391577 GCF_000299155.1 Elephantulus edwardii | reverse complement strand
TGGACCAGGAGGCAGTCGTCAGAACAGAGCAAGGGAACACTGCATGGTTCAAAATTGGGAAGGGCGTACGCCAGGGATGCATCCTACCTCCATACCTTTTCAACCTATACAGAACAGATTATCCGGGAGGCTGGGCTCTATGAAGAGAATTGTGGGGTCAAGATTCGTGGATAATTTATCAACAATCTGCGTTACGCAGATGACACAACCCTGCTTGCTGAAAATGAAGAGGACCTGAAGCACCTGCTGCAGAGGGTCAAGGACTGCAGCCTACAATATGGATTGAGACTCAGTATTAAGACAAAGATTCTCACCACTGGGCCAATTGGCAACATCAGGATGGATGGTGAAGAGATTGAGATTGTACACAGCTTTAGTTTGCTTGGCTCCACAGTCAACATTCTTGACACCAGTAGCCAGGAAATTAAAAGGCACATTGCCATGGGAAAGTCTGCTGTTAGGGACCTCTCCAAAGTCCTGAAGAGCTGTGGTGTCTCTCTGGAGACTAAGGTGCATCTGATACAGGCCATGGTCTTCATAATCACTTGTTATGCATCAGAGAGTTGGATAATGACTAAGGAGGATAGAAGGAGAACTCATGCCTTTGAGCTGTGGTGCTGGAGAGGACTGCTAGGAAAACAAACAGATTCGTCCTGGAAAGGGTTAAACCGGGTGGCTACTTGGAGGCAAGGATTCTGAGACTCCATCTAACATACTTTGGACATGTTGTGAGGAGAGACCGGTCTTTGAAAAAGG
The DNA here is from genome assembly GCF_000299155.1 of Elephantulus edwardii. NCBI lineage: Eukaryota > Metazoa > Chordata > Mammalia > Macroscelidea > Macroscelididae > Elephantulus > Elephantulus edwardii. The sequence continues at coordinate 390,821 of NW_006400193.1, read as the reverse complement.
ACATCATACTTGGGAGGGTGGAGCGATAGCGCAGGAGGGGAAGGCCCTCTATGAGGTGGATTGATTCAGTGACTGGGATAATCGGGATGGGAGTGTCAGAGACAGTGAGATTGGCACAGGACAGAGCAGAGTTTACGGCTGTTGTACATAGCATCGCTATGAGTCGCAAGCAACTCGACGGCACATTACACTACCAACAACAACAATTAGATGTCACATAAGGACAAATACTGCATAAGACCACTTGTAAAAATAAGATAACTGAGATTTGTATAAATGTTAAAAAAAGGAAGGGAATAAAGTCACTAGGATAGCAATTAATAGAGGTGAGGAAGAAGAAAGACTCTATGGGGACTTGAAAGGCCAAGGTGATAATAGGCACAGATCAATAGTAATTATATAATCAAAACAACTATGAGGTACCATCTCACCGCAGTAACAATAGCAAAGATAAACAGGATGGCAAACAACAAATGATGTCAAGGTTGCGAAGAGACTGAAGCTCTATTTCACTGCTAATGGGAATGTAAAATGGTACAACCATTATGGAAGGTGATCTGGTGTTTTCTCAAAAAGTTGGAAATAGAGATGCCATTTGACCTAGCAATTCCACTACTAGGAATATACCCTAAAGAAACTAGAGTTTCCACTCAAACAGATGTATGCACACCCATGTTTATTGCTGCATTATTCACAATGGCAAAGAGATGGCAGCAATCCAGGTGCCCATCAACAAGTAAATGTTAAGAAAAACTGGTAAATTCACATCATGGAATACAATGCAGCACTGAAAAAGAACTAAAAACATTCCACAACATGGGTGTCCCTGGAGGACATTATGCTGAGTGAAATATCTCAGTCACAAAAGGACAAATACTGTGTTACACCACTGTTATAAAACAGGACTGACATGGGGGTGGAGGGATAATTAAGAAAAGAGGGAAATAATGAACACTGCATTCGAAGAGGTGAAGATTATTTAAAAAGAATATATGATTAGCTATGACGACAAGTCATATGATTTGTATGACAACACTCAAGAATAAAAGGTGTACAGCAAATTGAAATAGGTTGGGAGGGAAAGGGAGGAAATTATGCAACAATGGATGCTTGCAGGTTTGTTGTTGTTGTTTTAAGTAAACTGGTGGGGGTAGGGAGGAAAATATGCAACCATGAATCTCACAATAAAAGATAAACTTAAAAAATAGTAATTATATAAAATATAGTATATATGATTGTATTAAAAATACAATGTACATGAAGAAGCAATGTATATGAATGCATGCAAATAAAAGTATGATTCAAAAAAGAAACAATAACAGATGTCTGTGGAAAAATACTTCATGTTCATGAAAAGACTCAACATATGAAATGACAACCCTACCAAAAGCAATGTGCATGTTCACCAAAATTCCAATACAGTTATCAAATTCATTCTTCAAAGAGATAGAAAAGATAATTTCTAGTTTTAATTGGAAAGAAAAATCTCCTTCCTAATAAGCAAAGCTTTTCTGAAAAAGAAAAATGAAGTGGGAGTCATAACACTCCCTGATCTCAAAAGCTACTACACAGCAATATCAATCAAAACAGCATGGCATTGGTACAGTGAAAGACACATAGACCAATGGAATAGAATAGAGAATCCAGAAATTAACAATGGTCAGTTGGTATTCGACAAGGAATCAAAATCTACCAAATGGGGAAATAACAACTTCAATAAATGGTGCTCGCAAAACTGTAGAAAACAAACAGGACCCACATCTCACATCATACATAAAAGCCCAAGTCAAAGTGGATTAGAGACCGAGGGGTAGAAAGAAAACCCATAAAGATCATCACAGACTTAGGAACGAATTTAGAAGTTCTACCCTATGGCCTTGCAAACATGGACAAAAATATAACAGACGGAAGATACAACTGAGAAATAGGATTTTCTTAAAATCAAATTCCTTTGTGCTTCAAAACTTTCTCCAGTAGGTTGAAAGGAAAGTCCAAATAAAATTCCTGTGTGGATCAAAACTTTATCCAGTAGGTTGAAAGGGAAGTCCACAGATGGGAAAAATACTTGGCAATGACATTTCAAACAAGGGTTTCATAAGTAAAATTTACAGGATGCTACTGAGCATTACAAGAAAAAGAATGTTAGCCACTCAGTTACAAAACAGGCAAGACATGGGGAAAAAAAAAAGACTCTTCACAAAGGAGGACATTCAGATGGCTAACAAACAGGTGAGGAAATGTTCAAAATCACTAGCAATTAGAGAAATGGTAAATAAAACCAACCATAAGATACCATCTCACCCCAGCAGCAATAGCAAAGTTTAACAACAAATGTTGGCAAATATGCAGAAAGATGAACTCTCATGCACTGCTGGTGGGATTGTAAAGGTACCATTATGGAAGGCAGTTTGGCATTTCTTAAAAAAGCTGAACATAGAAATCCCATACTGTGGTGGTTATGTGCCACTGAATCGAGTACAGCTCATCCTAACAAGCCTATGAGCAACAGGCTGTCCTATCCTGTGCCATCCTCATCATCTGAATGACTTAAGCCCACTGCTGTTGTCAATCTATCTCGTCAAGGGTCTTCCTGTCTTTTGCTAACCTTCCACCTGTCTAAGCATGATGTCCCTTTCCAAGGAACAGCCTCCTAGCAATATGCCCAAAGTATGTTAGATAAAACTTTGTCATTCTTGCCTCAAAGGAGCACTCTGGCTACTCCTCAGTATTCTTCTCTAAAATCACAGCTCAAGGGCATCAATCAACTCTTCTGTCATCTTTATTCACTGTCCAGCTTTCAGATGCACACAGCAAGTGACTGGAAAGAGTATGGCCTGAATGAGATGCACCTTCATCTTCAAACTGATACTACTGCTTTTCAGTAATTTGGACAGGTCCCTGAAACAGACTTGCCCAAACTGGATCAGATCTTCTGATCTCCTTACTACTAGTACCAAAGGTGTTGATTGTGGATCTAAGTAAGATGAAAAATGTTGACAATTTCAGTCTTTTTTCCATCTATCATGATTTTGCTTATTGGTCCACTGGTGAAGATTTTTGTCGTCTTGGTGTTGAGATGCAATCCATATTGAAAGTTATAATCTATGATCTTCTGCAGCAAGTGTTTGAACTCTTCCTGCCTTTAAGCAAGCCAGGTTGTGTCATCTGCATAACAGACTGTTGATAAGTCTTCCTCCAATCCTGATCCCACATTCTTCTTCCTAGAGTCCACCTTCTTGAATGATTTGCTCAGGATACAGACTGAATAGGTATGCAGATAGGATACAATCCTGATGGCACACCTTTCCTGATTTTAAACCATGCAGTGTTCCCTTGCTCTGTTTTAAACAACTGCTTCTTGATCTATTCTAGGTATGAGCATAATTATGAGTTCTGGGATCCCCATTCTTCTCAAAGTGAGCCATAACTTGTTATGATGAACACAGTCAATTGCCTTTGCAGAGTCAATAAAACACAAACAGACTTTCTTCTAGTATTCTCTACTTTCAGCTAGGATCCACCTCAGCAATGATACCCCGGGTGCCATAGTCTCTTCTAAACCTAGCTTGACCTTCTGAAATTTCTAGCCCTTTTTAGATGACTCATCACTATTTTGCTTGCATATATTGATATTGTTTAATAACTTCCACATTCTGCTGGATCACTTTTTTTTGGAATGGGAACAAATACAGATCTTGGACAGTCAGTAAGTGAGTCAAGTAGCTGTCCTCAAATTTCCAGGCATAAACTGGTGGGGCAAGTCCAAGGCTGCATCTGTTAGTTGAAACATGTCAATTAGTACCACATCAGTTCCTAGGCCTTTTATTTTGCCAATGCCTTTTGCACAACTTGAACGTCTTTCTTCTTTACCACTAACTCTTGTTCATGTTGTAGTTCCTTAAATTACTCCATGTCAGCCAATTCTTTTTGATAAAGTGACTGTCTTCCTTCTGTCTTCTTTTGATGCTTCCTCGATCATTCAAGATTTTGCCCATAACATCTCTCCTCAAGACTTGTATTTTTTATTTAACTTGAGAAATGTCCATCAAGAAAAGAATGGATAGGAAAACTGTGATATATTCATACAATGGAATATATATGTGCTGCACTCAAGAATAACGAAGTATTTGTAAAACAGGATATAGCATGGGAGAATCTAGAGAGTATTAAGTTGAGTAAAATAACTATTCACAAAAGGACAAATATGGCAAGACAGCCAATGGAAAATAGAGTAACTTAAGAGATTGGGGTGGGGAGGGAGGAAACAAAAATAGAATGTACAGACAATGGAGATGATAAGAACCAGGACAAAGGAGGATCCACCTGGGAATAAGTGAGATAAGGACAATGAGGCTATTGGAATTAGCAAAAGGAAAAATATGTATAACTGTTCTAAAGGGAAAGGCTAATTAATTAAGGGAAGGGGTATGGAAGAAGGAAGAGATTAATGGGCAGATGAGTGTGAAGGCATAGGAAAGGTGCAATGAGGACTTGATAAGATGAAGTGATAAAAGTCACAGATGAATGTTGTTGTTACTTGCCTTCAAGTCACTTGTGACTCATAGCAACCCTAGGTACAACAGCTCTGAATGCTGCTTTATCCTGAGCCAAACTTACTATCCGACACATCTACCCCCATTTCCCTGGTCACTGAATCAATCCATCTCATCCATGGTCTTCCTCTCTTGTGCTATCCCTTTACCCTCCCAAGGGTGATGTCCCTCTCCAAGGCAACATGCTCAAAGGATGTCAAATGAAGCTTCAGAATCCTTACCTCCAAAGAGCAGCCTGGTTTCATCCTCTGCAAGGTGAACTTGTTATCCTAGCAGTCTAAGGTATATTTACTACTCTTCTCCAACACCATAGCTCAAAGACATCAACTCATCCCTAGTCACTGTCCAGCTTTCTGATGCATAGCAAGTAACTGCAAAGACCTAGATCAGGTGCAGTGGTCTCCAGACTGACATCATTGGTCTTCAGTACTCTGGAGAGATCCCTGACAGTAGAGTTTCCCAATACAATTAATCTTTTGCAGAATTTTGTGGCTGCTGGTACCAAGAGTACTGACCATGGAGCCAAGCAAATTAAAGCTTTTAACAATCTCAATCTCTTCACCATCTATCATGTTGCTGCCAACTGGCCCAGTAGTGAAAATCTTTGTTTTCTTGATGTTGAACTTGAATCCATATTCAAGACTGCAGTCCTTTTATTTCTGCAGCAAGTGCTTCCGGCCCAACTCAGTTTCAGTAAGCAGGGTTATGTCATCTGCATAACGCAGGTTGATGATTCTTCCTCCAATCCTGATGCCTCATTCTTCCTCACAGAGCCCAGCCTCCCAGATGATCTGTTCCGCATATAGATAGAAAAGGTATGGAGATAAGACACATCCCTGGCGTAAAACCTTCCCGATTTTGAACCATGCAGTGTTTTCTTGCTCTTTTCTGATGACTGCCTCCTGATCCAAGTATAGGTTTTGCATAAGCCCCAAGTATTCTGGGATTCTCATTCTCTCAGATTGGCCACAGTTTGTTGTGATCTATACAAATGCCTTTGCAAAGTTAATGAAACAGAGATTAAATACCTCTGGTACTCTCAGCTATTAGTCAAGATCCATCTAACAGTAGCTATAATATCCCTAGTACCCATGGACTCTTCTAAACTCAGTCTGCATATGTGGCAGTTCTCTGTTGATGTGCTGTTCCGAACGTCTGTGCATCATTTTCAGCAAAATCTCACTTGCATGTGATATTAATGACATTGTTCATTAGTTTCCCACTCCGGGTCACCTTTCTTAGAAGTGGAAACAAATATGGATTTCTTCCAGTCAGTTGGCCAGGTGGTGGTCCTCCAGATTTCTTGGCACAGCTTGGTGAGTACATCCAGGGCAGCATATGTTTGTTGAAATATGTCAATTGGTATGCCATCAATTCCTGGGGCCTTGTTTTGTTTGTTTGTTTTGGTTTGGGTTTTTTTTCCATTTTAATGAGCATTTACAGAAATTTTGGATTTCCCTTCAATCATTGTTGCACTTTTTTTTCTACTCCACCCTCCTCCCCCAGTTTGTTCTCTTTGAAAAGCAAAAATAAACTTCTTCGTTGGTATACAATCCCCCCGCCCCGAATGCACTCCACTATGTAAACTTAATTCTGGATTCCTGTGATAATCATAATACCCTATCATATATAGCTTTTAAACTGTTCTCTCCCTCGTTTCAATTCAGTATACATAATCTATCCAGTTTTTCTCAGTCTTACCCCAACCCTGATGTCAGTCCCATTCTACAATAGTGGCACTATGTAGTATTTGTCTTTTTGTGACTGAGATATTTTACTCAGCATAATGTCCTCCAGGGTCACCCATTTTGAATAATATTGCATGAGTTCCTTGTTTTTCAATGTAGCGTAGTATTCCATTGTGTGATTATACCACAGCTTCTCTATCCATTCATTTGTTCATGGGCACTTAGGCTCTTTCCAACTCCTTGCTATTGTGAACAAAGTCACGATGAACATGGGTGTGGGGCCTTGTTTTTCACAAATTCCTTCAGAGAAGCTTGTACTTCTTCCTTCATCACCACAGGCTTCTTGCTCATAATTTAGTTCATGAAATTTTTCTGTGTCCACCAATTGCTTTTTTGTTTTGTTTTGGTGAGAAAAATTTATTACATTT
>NW_006400193.1:366580-383947 GCF_000299155.1 Elephantulus edwardii | reverse complement strand
CTTAGCCACATCAATGTCATAGAGCTTCTTTACAGCTTGTTTAATTTGGTGCTTGTTGGCCTTGACATCCACAATGAACACAAGTGTGTTGTTATCTTCTATCTTTTTTATAGCTGACTCAGTGGTCAGGGGAAATTTGATGATGGCATAGTGGTCAAGCTTGTTTCTCCTCGGAGCACTCTCCCGGGGGTATTTGGGCTGCCGTCGGAGTCTCAGCGTCTTAGGCCGCTGGAAAATGGGTGACGTGCGGATCTTCTTTTTTTTTTTGGCTGTGGACGCCCTTCAGGACTGCCTTCTTGGCCTTTGCTTTGGCTTCAGTTTTGGGAGGGGCAGGGGCTTCCTTCTTCGCTTTTGGCGCCATCTTCGTAGAAAGCCAATTATTTTTTATATAGTGACTCTGTATACTCCTTTCTTTCAATGCTTCCTGGATCATTTAATAATTCTGCCCAAAGAATCCTTAAGTATTGCAACTCAAGGCTTGAATGTGTTCTTCAGTTCTTTCAGCTTAAGAAATGCCAAGTGAGTCCGGCCCTTTTGATTTTCTGACTCCAGCTCTTTGCACATTTCATTGTAATACTTTACTTTGTCTTTCCGCACTGCCCTTGGGAATCTTCCGTTCAACTCCTTAATATCTTGCTTTCTTCCCTTTGCTTTGGCTTCTTGGCATTCTAGTGCAATATTCAGAGTCTCTTCTGACATCCATCCTGGTCTTTTCTTCCTCCTCTGTCTTTGTAATAACATTTTGCATTCTTCATGGATGATGTTCTTGATTTCTTCCCACAGCTCATCTGGCCTTTGCTCATTAGTGTTTAAGGCCTCAAATCTGTTCCTAAGATGGTTTTGGAATTCAAGTTTGAAATTTAGAATCAAGGTCAAATTTTGGTTCCTGTGGATTTAACCTTTTTAATTTGACCTTGCATATGTGTAGTCGATGGTTTCTTCCACAATCAGCACCTGGCCTAGTTTTCACAGCTGATACTGAGCTTCTCCAGTGATTCTCTCCACAGATGTAATCAATCTGAGTCCTAGGCATACCATCAAGTGAAACCCAAGTATATACTCTGTGTTTATTACAAAATGTATTTGCACTGAATTTATCATTGATTGTACAGAATTCTATCATTCTATCTTCAGCCTCATTTCTGTTACCAAATCCATAATTTCTAATTACTGATCCTCTTTCTTGTTTCCAGATCTGAGTAAACAAAATAAATATCAAAATATAAAACATCTTCTTTTGTATTAATTAAAAAGACAACATGAAGGTTTATTTTAAAGGAAAAATTATACACTACTTGTGGGAGGTAAAAGGATGCATATTTAATATATAATATCAATAGCATGAAAGATAGTAATGAAGACATAGCTTTAAGTAACAGAATATTAATTTAACTGAAAGTATATTGTAATCCTGAGGACCATTTAAAATCTTTAAAAGCTAGAAGTTAAAATGGAATTCTGAAAATATTCAGAAGAGCCAGAAATAGGCAACTGTGCAAGTATTCATCAACAGGAAAATGGATAATCTACCATACAGGCAGTTGTCACTTTGCACAGCTCTGATAGTCACTAATTTCCATTTTCAGGAGTATTGGGTTGTCCAAATCATAACCTCTAGTTTCTGTGAAAGTCGCCTTCCTTGGAAATAGACACTTTTCAGATTAAACCAATGATCTTAAGATCAAGGTGGGTCCTAAATCCAACTACTTTATAAAAGAGAGCAGAGGCAGTAAATCACAGGGAGGGGATTGCTCATCCTTCTCCCACAGGGTAGCTAGTGGATTTGAACTTCTTCTTACTTTTGAATTGGCAGCACAGATTCCTTTCCACATTATGATAAAGACTGAAGCTGTCGATTATTTCATCTTGCTTGGATCATTAATCAACACCTCTGGTACCAACAGTCAGGAAATAAGGATACATATTGCATTGGGCAAGTCTGCTGGCAGGGACCACTCCAAAATACTGAAGAGCAAGAATGTCAGTTTAAGAACTATGGTACACATGATTCAGGACATGTTCTTTTCAAATACCTGCTATGCATCAGAGAGCTGGAAAATTAAAAGGCTGACAGATGTCTGAGTTACAGTGCTGAAGAAGAGCACTGAACATCTCATGGACAGCCAAAAGGACAAACAGATATGTCCAGAAAAGGATTAGGCCAGAGTGCTCCTTTGAGGCAAGGATGGCAAAGTTTCATCTTTCATACTTTGGACATGTATGTAGCTAGATGAGTCTATTCCTTGGAAAGGGACATCATCCTTGGAATGAGGGAGGGTCAGCAAAGGAGAGGAAGACCCTCCAAAGAGATAGATTGACATTGTGACTTCAGCAATGGGTTCTATTGTCCCAGAGATGGAGAAGATGGCACAAGGCAGGCTTGATTTGATAGCACCTAACAAGAAGCTACCTTATAAGAGACAAGCATTAAAAAAACCCAAACAAACAGAAACCACAGGGAAGTGGCCATGTTTAGTCAAAAATGTTGCCAAAGGCAAAGAGTGCCCAAGAACTGCCAGGAAACCACAAGATACAGAGAGAGGCATGGAATGGGCTTCTCTCTCAGAGACCACACTGATACATGGATTTCAGACTTCCCACCTCCAAAATGGCAAGGGGGGGGGCGGGCAGAATTTGCTATGGCAGACCTAGTAAACTATATACCAAGGTTTGATTAAATAATATTTGTCTCCCAGAACCAGTTCAAATTTGATTACCCCAGCATACTACTATAACTACCTAAAAGTACAAAACGCAAAATACAAGCACTTAAGCCCACCAATTATTGCACAAGTGACAGAGGGGCACTGCAGTAGTGACCAATCACAGCAATTCTGCCAACAAGTGTCAGTATCTGGACACTGCACACTATTCAAGTCACCTAGCAAAGCATGTATTTGTGTTCCCTTCCTGTGACAGAATCACTACACATTTTACAGAAATGAACAATCGAAAGTAGAAATTGAACAATGAGAGTAAAAGTGTTGGAAAGACACAAAAAGCGGTAGCACTGGACAGGAAATCTAAATCTTCAACTCCTCTTCCCTCAAAACAACATTATACTCAATGTATCAGTAAATTCTGTGGACTGTTATCTTCAGAACACCCAGAAATCCAAAAACTCACCACCTACACTCCTTCTACCCTTGTGCAAGATAATGTTCTCGTCACTGATACATTTTCAATCTAAGTGGACCAGCAAGTGCATTCCTCTTAGAATATACAGCAATCCTCTGATAAAAACCCCTACGATGGCTTCTCACCTTATACAGTATAAAACATCCAACTCATGAAATGACTACCAAACTCTGGTTACTGAGTTACAAGGACCCCACAGGACAGAGAACTGCCCAGTAAGCAGGGTTTCCAAGGTTGAAATCTGCCACATCTTTCTCCATGGTGGCTTATGTATTCAAAATGCTGACATTTCGTTCAAACTGCTGACCTTTGCTTAGTGAATGAATGTTTTAACCACTGCACAAGGGCCCTTATAATGACTACAATATTCATCCATTACCCCCACCTTTAACACTCTGACCTTATCTCTAACATCCTCTCCATGAAGTCTCATCCAGTCACTTCTTGTGTTCTTCAAACAAACTAGAAAGCACCTCCCTCAGTGACTCCCATCATCAGGATTTTCCCTTTTTCCGCAAATTCTTACCTCTCTAGGTCTTTCCTCAAATATCACCTCATTAGGCATCCCCTGGTCTTAAGACACTCATAACTGTACCCCCCCTCACTTTGTATCTCCTATCCCTGGATTTCTTTCCTTAGCATAACTGAACACCATTAAATATTTTCTATTTTCTTTATTCCTTCTTAAAACAATAAGGATAATGTGAGCTATTTGTTGTTGTTGTTGTTGTTATGTACCGTCGAGTCGCTTGTGACTCATGGCGACCCTATGTACAACATCTCTAAGCTCTGCTCTGTCCTGTGCCAATCTCACTGCCTCCGACACACTCATCCCGACTGCCCCAGTCACCAAATCAATCCATCTCCCTGAGGGCCTTCCCCTCCTGTACCTGTCCTCCACCCTCCCAAGCATGGTGTCCCTCTCCAAGGACCAGTCTTTCCTTACATGACCAAAATATGTCAGACGAAGCCTCAGAATCCTTGCCTCCAAGGAGCAGCCCGGTTTAACCCTCTCCAGGATGAATCTTTTTGTTCTCTTAGCAGTCCATGGCACCTTCAGCACTCTTCTCCAATACCAAAGCTCATTTGAGGTTAGGAATAATTCAGTGTTGAATCTTTAGCAACCAGAAAAGGGCCATCATATAGTAGTTTCTCCATAGGTTATTTATCAAATGAATGAATGATCACAAATGTGAATCCAGGATTTCTATGGAATTATTGTTCAGCTTAGATATTACATAAGCCCATGGAAGTCAGCACAGCACTGAATGCTCTAAACAGGAGCACCCACAGGCAGGCTGCACACTCCATTAACATTTGCATCTAAAAAATACAGCATGGTTCTGATAGGAGACGAAATTCTGGGAGATTCTCAGGTCCCTTACAACAGAGGATGATTACTGAAACCAGAGCCAAGGCAGACGTGAGGATTGTGTCTGAACTCAAAGCACTTACCCCATTCCCTGTTTGAAAGCTTCAATCAGCTCATTCTTTTTATTCTGATCTTCTACCCAGTACACACTTGGAATGACAAACTCTGATATCACACGGCATTCTGGACAAGACCTGAAATAAGAATCATGTGGCTAAGAGAGAGATTAAGTTACAAACCCTATGTGCATTCCACCACTAAGGCCCTTGATCAAGTGTATGACCATGTTCTAATCAAACATTCTAAAGAGTACAACTTCAACTATGTGGCAAATATACAAACCTTACTTTACAGTTAAAAGCAGGTTCTTCTAAACAATAAAGATAGCCCAGTTTTTAAATGGGTAAGGATATCAACAGGCATTATTCCTAAATGGTAAAAAAACTAGCATCATAAAAAAAACCAAAAAAAAACAACCCAAGGTACAACATCAGTCATTCACTCACTGCTAGCAACTCAGAAATGACTTGTAGCTGACCTTTCAGCTGGTTTTCAGAGACAATAAACTGCATGAGAGGAGATGGTCTATATTTCCTGCAGAGACACTGGTAGATTTGAACTACCAGAGTAGCACCACTTTTGAGGTAGCAGCAAATGTGCCTACAGAGTTCATTTATTTGTCATTGTTGTTGTGTGCCATCAAGTCAGAACCATTCACAGCTGACCCTCCAGTGGGTTTTCAGAAGCTGAATCACAAGAAGAGACTGCCCATCTTTCTCCAATGCATTTGTCATTAGGGGAAATGCAAATGAAGGCCACAATGAGATAACACTGTCATAGCCATTAAATCCCAACCCAAACCCATTGTCATTGTGGAGATTCCTACTCAGTTACCCTTTAAAACAGAGTAGGATTGCCACACTCTAAAACTTTATAGAAGCAAAATGTCACATATTTCCGACAGAGTGAGTGACTAGTGGGTTTGAACTATCTTTTGGTTGACAGCCAAGTGCTTAACCACTGTACCAACACCTTTCATAATACCAGGACAGCTAAACACAAAGTATGAATCAGAAATAACAAGTTTTGGAGAGAACATGAAGACACCAGGGCCCTTGTACATTGCTGTTGCGAGATGTAAAATTGTACAGCTGCTATGAGAAATGAGTTTGGCAGTTTCTCAAAATGTTTAACAGTTACTTTATGCCTACAACTAATTCCACTTATAGGTACATATCTGAGGGAAATTAAAATATCTGTCCACACAAAATGTGTACATCACTTAGAAGGAGCATTACTTATAATAGCCAAAAAGTGGTAACAACTCAAATGTTTATCAGGTGAGGGATGGCTAAACAAAAGGTAGTACATCTATAAATCAGAATATTATTCAGCAATAAAAGGAATAATGTAATGATCTATATATACATGGATGACTCTTAAAAACACTTGCTGACAAACGAATGGTCTGAGAAATTATGGTAGATTCACACAGTGAAATACTATGCAGCACACAGGAGCAATAACTTTGTAAATTATTACCTAACTTGGGAGGGACTGGAGAGCATTATGCTAAGGGAACTAACTCAGTTCCATAAGGATAAATATTGTATAAGACTGTTATTATAAAATGAGTATAAGGATCCAGGAAGGGTGGGAGAGGCTGGAAGCAGAGGGATGTGGATGTACAGGGGAAAGAGGGGATTAATCATTGGGCTGTACAATCTGATGGATGAAAGGAGTGAGGGAAATTGAAAAAATTTTTTCAAATTTGTATTAGAATTTTGTAAATTGTTGTTGTTACGTGCCGTCGAGTCACCTGCGACTCATAGCGACCCTATGTACAACAGCCCTATGTGAAATAGTATATGAATGACTGTATAAAACAAAATGTATATGAATGAAACATACTGTAAAGGTATTTTTATATGAAAATCAATAAAATATGTATTTTTTTTTAAAAAAACCCAAAACACTTGCTGAGTAGAAAGCAACTTATCAGAAAGAACCCATACTGCATAGTTCCATTTACATGAAAGGTCCAGAACAAAGATGTCTACAGGCACAAGTAAATCTTTAGAGCAGAGACTAGAAAAATTGTCTGTGCTGACAATGTAGGTGTCTTTCTGGAGTGATGAAATCTAACCTGCAGTGACAGTTGCAAAATTCTGTGAATGTACTAAAAAGCACACTTTTACCTCATAAAGCTGTGACTGTAGGCAAGTTACCGGCACTCACCAGGCCTCATTTTCTTATCTATGATGTGAAATCATGAACATAGGTCTCTGAGAATGCTGACAGATGTGTGTGAAAAGCACACACACAGGAGGATGTCAAGGGTGCCTTGCCCCTTGGCAGAATGTGGGTTGCATGACACATATGTGCATGTATCATTTTAAGGTGCTTTACATGCATTTATTTATATGACATTTGGCCCTTAAACATCCCTATTTTACAGATGAAAAAAATGACACAAAGGTTAATCAGCCATTTGTCTCCCATCACATCACTAGTAATTTTAAGTACTGGACCCACTCAGGGCTTTTCACAAAGATTACTTCCCTAAGTGTCTGGAGGTTTGCTGGGAATTGTTACCCCTATTTCATAGGAAAAGGCACTTGGATTCAGGAAAGCTATGCCACATGCCCAAGACCACTCAGCTTAGCTAGTGAAGGGGGACACTCATGTAGTGATCCCTGCACTAATAACACTTCTCAACTCAAACGAACAAAAACCTAGATTGAACTTTCTACCCAGCTTCTCCAGCTAGGCCTCCTACTATACTTACTTAATGATTAGTTTCTCAAACTGCTTGGCACACCTCCACTGCCGAATGCAGGACAAGCAGTATGTGTGATTACAGCTGGAGAGAATCCCAAATCTCCTCTCAGAAGCAGATGCTTTCTCAAGGATTACTTCCATGCAGATGCTGCACACTTTGTCCTGACTTGCTTGCAGTGCAAAGGCCTTTTCCATCTCGTGTTCAAATGTCGACATGCAGACCTGAAGCACAGTGGAAGGGAAGCTTCCTCTCAGGAGCTGAACCACAGGGGAGGAGAGGAAGCCCCAGGATCAGCTGCCAGCCATAAACACCTCTGCTACCACCAGGACTCAACATCACCATGGAACAAAGGCCTCCCTCAGATGACTAAAAGGACCTCAAACCAGGGCCAGCCTTTTGTTTTCCTCGTATGATTTGGTCATCTCCATTTCAGTGCTAAGACCATGGAAGCGACACAGGTCAGAAGACTGCTGATGGCTCAAAAGTGAGATAACAATGCTCTCTACTCTAAACCACATCAAGTTCAGCAAGGTGACAAGCCCAGGGTCCCAGGTAAGCAGCACATCTCTCCAAGAAAACAAGTGGCTTTGTTTGTTCATTTATTCAGTAACCTGTGAACACCTTCTAGGCGCCGGCATAGCATGGGGACTCTCAGACCTAGATCCTCCCCTAGAAAGCTAAGTGTACACAAATGTGAGATAAACCAGTAAGTACAACAAAAAGAATTTTACATGCTTTGGTAAAGAAGAAAGCAAGCTCTGATTTTTGATGCACCTGTAAGCTCACCAAGATGACACTGAAAGAAGACAGACTTGGACTCTATGTCTCACCAAGGCTCCCAGGGTGCAGAGTTAGAAAACTTGTAAAACCCTAAACTCCCTAGGAAGGCACCATCCACAGAGATTGCGTCAGACTTGCCTAGAAAGATGGTCTTCTCTAACAACCCTCAATATTGTTGGGTCACTCATTAGTGAGCCCTAGAATAAATGAACACTGGCCTTATTTTGTAGCTCCGTGTTTCTTCTCCATCTTTACACCCTATAGATGAGCAGAGGCAGCTTCAACAAATGCTTGGTGAATGAATGACCTTAAAGGTCCAGTCCAACACACCTGGCTCTTCAGTTCTATGCTTTGTTTCCTTAAATTCTCTAGAACCAGCTCAGCCAGATTCCATCACATAAATATGTGTGTTAAGTGTGTTTGTGTGTAACAGACTCTGAGCTAGATTCTCTGAATTCTACACTGCTTATGTTTCTGATGTCTTCCCCCTTTATTCTATTTAATTAAAAGGGTGGTAAAATGACAACTGAAACTGGAAACTGAAGAGAGTACAAATGTACCAGGTATATGATGCAGGCACAACTGTAGATGATGTGGGTGCAAAGCTGTCCAGTCTTTTGTCATCCACTGCAAGTCACATGCCTTACTGAGAGCCTGTGCACCGGTCTGCGTCTTTACCTTTTCATGCGCTTTCCTCTGCTCTGAATCAAAGGGGTGCAGTACTTGTAATCTGCAGATCTCACACAACTCCCCATGCAGGTATACACAGGTATCTCCGAAGTGGCACTCTCCAGCGGCAGCATAAGGACAGAGCTGCTGCTCACTGACATAGGAGCTGCTGGGTTCTACATCTTCCAGGCCACTCCTGATGGCATCCAAGTAGGACTGCGGCTTTATCTCCAGGCTGCTCTGGGGGTCGCTGTTGCCCCCTGGGCTACTTGCTGAACAGGGCTGAGCCTTGCCCTCAGCCAACCCAGAGAGATCTGATGAAACAGCACAGAGACAAGTGAAAACTTGTGCAATTTTTGTGATAAGCTGTGTATCAAAGCTAACAAATTAAGCAATTTTTCTACAATTTCACTTCTGATGCTCTATAGCAGGGGGAAAAATAACAAGCAAACAACAAAAAAAATTGGTCAAGAGGGAGAAATAAAAAAAAAATTAGTTGAGGGAAAAATAAAAGGAATAGTATAAAATATTCCTAACAGTATTTATTACTTTTTTCAATGAAATTGAAAACCATAGACTGCTTCTATACAGCATTACGTTCAAACTGCAGGCCTATTGGTTAGCAGTGTAAAACATAACCCACATGCCATGAGATCTTTCTACCAGTAAACTTACCTACTACATTTATATGCGTTGCTGTTGTTAAGTGCTGTTGAGTCATAAACAACCCACAGCGACCCTATAAACAAAAGTCTTGAACACAAAACTTTCCTTTTTTCTCCAAGTTCATAGAGTTTCCGGAGGCAAGCTTTTTTTGGAAGTGGATGCCACTGCTGCTTCTAAGCCTATTTTATTCAGGAGCTAGACAAAAACTAGGCCCAAGGGTTATGACCTAACATAAAATTCTAGAATAAGTTTTTACGTCCTGAAGCCAGTAACAAATTATCTTGTGATAAGCCCTTTTTCATACCAGAGTTCTCATCATACAAACTCCTGAGTCTTTTTAGAGGTACAACATTTGACAGGATCAATTTCATGTAGTTTAGGATGGAACATGCCAAATATTATGCTGTACAATTCCAGGAACTAGAAACCTCTTCACTGGTGAGAACTATAAAAACTTTTAATAATTTGCAGCTTTCTCTCAAACCTTATTCTGTGCTGGAAACTATATTCCAAACTCCAGTACACTATTGTATTTCCAAAGATATTTCTCTTTTTGTTTTTGGTGAGAAAAATTTATATTTAGAATTAGCCAGCTGGATTCAGTTTAGATGATCCTAATTTTGTTGGCAACATCCAAAGCATCAGTCAGGAGCAAGTCGAACATAGGCCTTCTTCTCTCCATCAGGCCTAATCAAAGTGTTGACCTTAGCCACATCAATGTCATAGAGCTTCTTTACAGCTTGTTTAATTTGGTGCTTGTTGGCCTTGACATCCACAATGAGCACAAGTGTGTTGTTATCTTCTATCTTCTTCATGGCTGACTCAGTGGTCAGGGGAAACTTGATGGCATAGTGGTCATGCTTGTTTCTCCTGGGGGCGCTCTTCCGGGGGTATCTGAGCTGCCTTCAGCGTCTCAGCATTTTAGGCCACCAGAAGGTGGGTGACATGCAGATCTTCTTTTCTTTTCGGTTGTGGATGCCCTTCAGGACTGCTTCTTGGCCTTTAATGCCTTTAATGGTTGTATTTCCACAGGTAATTCTTAAGAACTCAAAAGACCTGTCATGTACCATCAAGTCAGAACCAATCCATAGCTGACTCTTCAGTAGGTTTTCAAAGGCAGTAAATCACATGGGAGGAGAATGACCACTCTTCTGCCACAGAGCAATTTGGTGGATCTGAATTGTATGCCTTTGGACTGACAGTGCAACTCCTTACAACTAAGCCAACAACACTCCCTGTAAAGACTGTTGTTGTTACTGTTAGGTGGCAAGGAATCGATTATAACTCAAAGTGACTCTATGAACAACAGATCTGAACTTTGCTCTATCCTGTGCCCAAAAGCAAAGTGTTTGGTGTGTTCTTTATCAATATGATGAGCTGTGGAATGAGTAGTGTGTGCTTCTCAATGATTGGACCCTGAGAGGTTAGCAGTTACACACTGACAAAAAGATCACTTATGATGGCGTTCCAGGATAAACTTCAGGCTCAGCCCAGCTTCAGGCACAAGGCAGATGTAGCAGCAAAACATTGCAACCATATGAACCTTTCTGAAAAGTTCTACTATCTCTACATGTGGGATAAGAAGTTATGTGTCCTCTTAACAAGAGACGGTAAGGAGCATCAAGAACAAACAAGATAGGAAGGAAAAGACTGCTATTCTTGAAAGGTTCCTGCTTACTCACTTCGATCTCTAAGTACCAATGTTCTCTTTTCACGCTTCTCAGGCTCATGTAAGCTAGTTTTTATAACAGATGCAGACAGGTCAGAAGGATGAGGAGGACTGTGGAGAGCTGGGACAGGTATACTGTGGGATGTGGCACCTACAGCACCACCTGCTGCAGTAGAAGGCCTTGTATGATCATATCTAAACAAAGCACATACAGATGCGTTAGTGACACACATGCACACCCCTCTACTCCAAGGTACGCAGCACCCTTCCTCCTGTCCCATTGTGGGGACAATGAAGCACTTGTGCCCAGGGTTTCTATCTACTAGAAACTTACCTATTGTGAGAGCTGCCTGGCCCACCAAAGAAAGGGGGACTGCTCTCTGTCTTCTACACTCAGGAGGGACTGTGGTGGATGGATGTACTGTACCTGATCATATATCCAGAGAGAAACTGAATGTTCCAAACAAATACTAAACTGGCAAATTAGGGAGCTCTGGTGGCCTAGTGACAAGGAGCTGCACTGTAATCCCAGAGGTACGTGGTTCGAATCCACCAAATGCTGTGCTGGAGAAGGAGGGGCAATCTCCTGTAGCAGTCAGATCAGATTTGACGGTACACACACACAAAATAATAAAATAAAGTTGTCAAGGACTTCATTTAAAAACAAACAAACAAACAAATACTAAACTGGCAAATCCTGTCTCCCAATCCAGTGTTCATTTGGACAAGAACCCATAAAATATTGATTGTAGCAAAAATTAGGAGCCACAAGATAGGTCTCTCCTTGACAGTTACTTTGGGAACGGTAGGGTGACGTAACTTTCATCACCTTTCCCAGGGCAGTGAAGATTGCAGCTGAAGAACAGGACAGCTGTTGGTCGAACTTCCACAGGGCAAGCCCTTCTCTTACAGCGGGAACTGCTTTCCCATTACACATACTCCTTTTTAGAGGTACTATATTTTACAAAATTTATGACATTTTAATTTAGGATGGA
This sequence comes from Elephantulus edwardii, assembly GCF_000299155.1. Taxonomy (NCBI): domain Eukaryota; kingdom Metazoa; phylum Chordata; class Mammalia; order Macroscelidea; family Macroscelididae; genus Elephantulus; species Elephantulus edwardii. The sequence continues at coordinate 371,876 of NW_006400193.1, read as the reverse complement.
AAAAGAATAGGAACAAACTTTTGCAATTCTTTCCTGCTTTAAAGGTTCAAAACATCCCCTATGGATTATCTGCATAGAAACATTCACTCCACAGGTATCTATAGTAAAAAAACAGATAACCCGGAAGTCACTTAAGTATTTAACAGAGGAATAGTTAGTAAAATGATGGTACATTAACATCATGAGATACCATAAAATTACAGTTAGGAGACATAGTAACAGCACAGAAAAAAAATTATGACATGGTATTTGAGAATATAAAAATTTTATGTATATTGTATGCTACAATTTTATTACTGTATATTCATAAAAATAAAACCTAGCAGTGATTTTGAAGACAATATTTTTAGGATTCTAAAACAAGGGTTTTTAAATCATCTGCTGTACTTTTTAATAAAAATTTCCCATCAGTAAAATCCATGATTCAAATGATGGATGTGAATCCCTGAAATACTGAACTCAGGAAAACTGCTGGGGACAGTGGAAGTCCTTGCCTGCAACGAGCTCCATAGGCACAATAGCCCTTCTGATAGTATTTGCAGACGGTTGAGGGCTTGCTGTTTGCCAAGTCATGTGAGAACAGGCACTGGTTTCCTTCTCGGCACACACCGTGCATAAAATACCTACAGAGAAAAGCAAAAATTTAAAACTTAAGGAGTACTTTTTGCTTTAAAATCATAGGAGTCCTGAACCCAGCAGACAAAAAAATCGTTAAGTACATATTATATGTCAATAAGATTCTACTGAGGAAGCATATATATGTCTTTTATTCTAGGACAGTGAATTTTACATACACAAAAAAATGACTGCTTTTCTGGAAGCAGATCCCATTATTTGTGACATTCATGTTCTCTAAGGATGCCACAAATAGTGTTCTCAGGAAAACAGTAAATTAGCAAATAACTGTTCTCAAGATAATACAGGGTAAGGTTCCTGCAAGACTCTGGCCACATTTCATTAGCACCTAACCTTGTTCTAAGGAGCTCTGGTGGCCCTATGGTAAAAAGTTATGCTACCAACCAAAGGCATATGGTTAGAATACACTAGCAGTTCCATGGAAGAAGACAGGCAATTTAGCTATCCTCTTATGTAATTTACAGCCTCTGGAAACTCACTGGAGGGTCAACTATGAGTTGGTTCCAACCCAACAGCAAACCACTATAATTCAAAGTATCAATTCTTCTACATTATTCATTGTCCACCTTTCACAAGACCGTTAAGATTCATGACGACCCTATACATAACAGAAAAAAAACACTGCCTGTCCAACATCTTATCTCTAGAGCCACAAAAACAACACCAGATCTAGGAGACAACAGGAGCATTGGTGACCTAATGGCAGAAAGCTGCCATGCAATCCCAAAGACACACAGTTTGACTCCACCAGCTGCTCCACGGAAGAAGGATGGGCAATCTCCTCCTGAGTGATTAACTGCCTCTGAAAACCCACTGGAGGGTCTGCTATGGGTCATTTCCAACTCAATGCTATCAGTAACAACAAGAGGAGGCAACAGATAATCTCAAACCAGACCAAAAAACCAAGTAACCAAATGGGGGGGGAACCCAACCAAAAATAAAACCCAGGATAAGATGGAACAAAAAAGTGAACCAAAAACAGAACAAGAAAATCTTTCAGATTAAAAAATTGAATCTGATTAATTCGATTAATCTTTCATATTAAAAAGTTCTGTTGGAACTTTTGGACAAGGAATTCAAAAGAATGTTATTTAAATGTCTTGTACAGATTGAGAAAAACACAGAAAACAAGAGAGTGGGTGGGAGGAGAACCACACAAGAGAAAACCAAGAGCAGACAGATAAAATATTTGGGAAATTTGGGAAATTAAAAGCAAGCAATACAACAACAGCAAAGTCAGAATATTAAGATTTAAATTTGCAGAAAATAGGTAATGCATAAGAAAGACAAAAGAGAATTGAAAAAAATGAAACAATTAGTAAATTGGAGGACACATCCCTTACTAAGCTGTTAGAGAAACAATAAGAAAAAAATATGAAGAAAGCCCTAGAAGTATGTGTAACAACATCAAGAGGAATTATATAGGTGATTGGAATCCCAGAACATGAACCAACCAAAAGAAAGCATAGACAAAATCTCTGAAGATTTACAGCTTTAAAATTCCCAAATATTATGGAAAATAAGAAAATATGCACTCAAGTAATTACATGAACCCCAAACAGGATAAATTCCAAAACAAAAACACCAAGGCATATCATAATAAAGTTTTCTAAACTTAAAAACAAAAAAATTCTTCTCATCAGGAATAATCAAGAATCGTCTACAAAGGAGAACCAGTAAGATTAGGTTCCAATGTCTAAGTAAAAACCATTCAGGCAAGAAAGCAATAGGATGACAGATATAAAACCCTGAAGGGGGTGAGGGGTAGGGAGCCAACCAAGTAATCTTGTACCCAACAAAATTGTCCATCAAAAATACACTGAAATTTGAACATTTTGAGATAAACAGGTACTTTGCAAAACTAGACCAACTGAATAAAATTGTAAAGGGAGCTCCTTGTACCAAGAGCCTTCAACCAACAATCAACCAAAATCAACATACTAAAATTTAGGACATCATCTTCACTTCTATGCAGCATTCTGGATTCCCTTCAAAGACAGGTTTGTTTGTTCTTTTTTGAGTCCATGCTATACTCCGCATTCCTTTGCCACCACAATAATTCAAAATCATCAAATTTTTTTGGTCTTCCTTATTCACTGTCCAACTTGTACCTGCCTATGTTTTTTCCAACAAATCTATTGCCCATAAAATTCTTTCTTTGAAGTTCATTACTTTTTTTTTTTTACTTGACTGTTGCTGCTTCTATGGGCATGTATTGTAGATTCAAGCAAAATTAAATCACTGACAACTTCAATTGTTTTTATATTTATCATGATGATGTTTGTTTACTGGTTCAGCTGTGATGCTTTTCATTTTCTTTATGAAGTATAATTCATAATGAAGGCTAGAGTCTTTGAACTTCACTGTAAATGCTTCAAGTCATCTTTGTTTTCAGCAAGTGTAGCTTTTGATCCATAAAGATGGCCTCAATGCATGCTATGGAAGGCTTGAATGTTGCTGTGATACTGAAAAGATTTCAGCAGTGTTCAGATCAAAGGAGACTTGGAAAAAAAGACCTAGTGATTCACTCTGGAGAATCAGTTAATAAAGACCTGTGAATTAGAATGGTCTGATCTAAATTTTGGGGGTGATGTAGGACTGGATAACAGTTTGCTCCTTTGTAGACAGTATGAGCTAACATTTGGACGCAGGAGTGACATCCACTTCCTAAACATGCCTCTGGAAACTCCATGAACTTTGATAAATGTCAATAGTTACAGAAAGGCTTCAGGCCTTCTGTTCATAGGATAGCTATGAGTCATGCTCTACTCAACAGCAATGAACAACAGCAACAACAATGAGCAAACAACAGCTACAACAATACAGAGAATACGGATCGTTTAAATGTTAAACCAATTACATGGAATTTATCTGAAAATTAATCATGGTATAATATTCTCTTCTATTGGAAGATTTTATTTGCCAATATTTTACTTAAAATTCTTCATTTAGGTTCATGAAGGATACTCATTTGTCATTTTCTTGTAACTTTTTGTTCTATATCCAGTACCAGTAGAATGTCAAGATTTAAAAAAGAAATGTTTATTCCTTTTATATTTTCTGAAAAAGTCTGCATAGGATTGAAATAATTTCTTCTTTAAATATTTGATAGAATTTATCAATAAAGCTGTGTGAACCTGGAATTTTCTTTGTGAAAAGGTTGAAATACTGTAATTGAAAAAAAATAAAGCTACTGCCTAGCTTTCCACTAGTCTCACAATTGCTGCTGTTCGAACTTATTGTTGAAGCCACTGTGATAATCCATTTTGTTGAGTTTCCTTTTTTTTCCTCGCTTTCTACTGTATCAAGCATGATTTCCTTCTCCAAGAACTGACCTATCCTAATAACACACTTAAAGTTGTTGTTATGTGCCGTAGAGTCACCCGTGACTCAAAACAACCCTATGTCCAACAGCCATAGACCCTGCTCTATCCTGTGCTATTCTCATTGTCTCTGACACACCTACCTCCATTACCCTAGTAACTCAATCAATCCAGCTCATCGAGGGTCTTCTTCTCTTGAACTGTCCTTCCACCCTCCCAAGCATGATGTCCCTTTCTGAGGACTGCCTTCTCCTCGCAACATGCCCAAAGTGTGTCAGACGATCTTGAGAATCCTTGACTTCAAGGAGCAGCCTGGTTTCACCTATCTAGGAAAAACCAGTTTGTTCTCCTAGCAGTCCACAGTATATTTAATACTCTTCTCCAGCATCACAGCTCAAAGGCATCAGTTCTCCTTTTATCATCCCTAGTCACTCTCCAACCTTTTGATGCATAGCAAGTAATTGCAAAGCCCATGGCTGGTGTCAGGTGCACCTTAGTCTCCAGACTGACATCGTTGCTCTTCAGCATTCTAGAGAAACCTGTGACAGTCAACTTTCCCAATGCAATACATCTTTTCATTTTCTGGCCGCTGGTGCCAAGAGTGTTAACTGTAGAGTCGAGCAAACTGAAGCTGTTAACAATCTCAGTCTCTTCACTATCCATCTTGATGCTGCCAATCAACCCAACGATGAGAATATTTGTTTTCTTATGTTGAGCTTCAATCCATATTGAAGGCTGAAGTTCTTGACCTTCTGCAGCAAGCGCTCTAGGTCCTCCTCACTTTCAGCAAGCAGGGTTGTGTCATCTGCATAACATAGAATGTTGATGAGTCCACCTCCAATCCTGATGCCACATTTCTCCTCATAGAGCCCAGCCTCCTAGATAATCTGTTCTGCATACAGATTAAAAAAGGTATGGAGATAGGACACATCCTTGGCATACATCCTTCCCAGTTTTGAATCATGCAGTGCTTCATTGCACTGTTCTGACGACTGCCTCCTGGTCCAAGTATAAGCTTTGCATAAGCACAATCAAGTGCTCTGGGATTGTCATTCTTCTCAGAGTAGCCACAGCTTGTGATCTACACAGTTAATTGCCTTTGCATAGTCGATGAAATACATATAGACATTCCTCTGGCACTCTGCTTTCAGTCAAGATCCACCTGACATTAGCTATAATAACCCTACCTAATACCACAGCCTCTTCCAAATCCAGCCTGCACTTCAGGCAGTTCTCTGCTGATGTGCTGTTTCAGCCATTTTTGGATAATCAGCAGCAGAGTCTTGCTTGAATGTGATCTTAATGATGTTGTTGTTATGTGCCGTCGAGTCGTTTGC
>NW_006400193.1:352385-353505 GCF_000299155.1 Elephantulus edwardii | reverse complement strand
GTCGGAGACAGTGCGATTGGCACAGGACAGAGCGGAGTTTAGGGCTGTTGTACATAGGGTCGCTATGAGTCACAGGCGACTCAACGGCAAACAACAACAACAACAATTATTAACAGTTGAATTTCTACTAGCTTGAATTTCTAGTAATTCTCTGCCCATATGACAGCACTCTCGCCATTATTAATAATTTTCAGTAAATCTTTACTTATATGTGATATCAAATTATATTGTTTAATAATTTCTGCATTCAGAATGAGTACAAATATGGATCTCTTCCAGTAAACTTCTCAGGTAATTGTATTCTAAATTTCTTGGCAGAGATTAGCAATGTTCCAGCACTGAATCTTTGGTTGAAACTTTCCCCCCTACACTATGACCACATTTTATTTGTATTTTCTGTGCCTTTAAAAATTCGTTTCTAATCAACACAGCTATGCAGTATCATCTCACCCCAGTAAGAATAGCAAAATTTAACAGAACAGCAAACATCAAATGCTGAAGAAGTTGTGGAGAAATTGGAACCCTTATTCACTGTTGGTGGGAGTGTAAAATGGTGTAACCACTATGGAAAGTTGTATGGCACTTTCCCAAAAAGTTGCAAATAGAGATACCATTTTGACCCAGCAATTCCACTCTTGGGAATTTAAGAAATCATAACTGCCATCCAAGCAGATATATGCACACCCATGTTTATTGCAGCTTTGTTCGCAATTGCAAAGAGCTGGAAACAACCCAAGTGCCCATCAACAAATGGATAGAGAAGCTCTGGTATATTCACACAATGGAATACTACGCAGCACTGAAAAACAAGGAACTCATGAAATATTATGCAAAATGGATGACCCTGGAGGACATTATGCTTACTGAAATATCTCAGTCACAAAAGGACAATTACTGCATAGGGCCACTGTTGTGGGAAGACAGAAAAGGAGAGGAGGAATAATGTGTATTGCATTGAAACAGATGAAGGAGAGAACTGTTTAAAAGGGATATATGAATGGGTATTCTTGTCATTACTGAAGTCCAGAGTGAAGGCTGCATAGTGGAGTGGACTTGGGGGGAGGGACTGCATAACAATGAAAGAGTTTTTCTTTCTTTTCAAGGAGAAAAGTGAACTGGG
>NW_006400193.1:344740-352285 GCF_000299155.1 Elephantulus edwardii | reverse complement strand
GGTCTTCCCCTCCTGCGCTGTCCCTCCACCCTCCCAAGCATGATGTCCCTCTCCAAGGACCCGTCCCTCCTGGCAACATGTCCAAAGTATGTCAGACGAGGCCCCAGAATCCTTGCCTCCAAGGAGTAGCTTGGTTTAATCCTCTCCAAGATGAATCTGTTTGATACTGTTCAATAATTTCTGCACTCTGTGGGGTCACCCTTCTTTGGAATGGGAACAAATATAGATCTCTTCCAGTCAGTTGGCCAGGTAGATGTCCTCCATATTTCTTGGACAACATTTTGTCAACTGGTATGCCATCAATTCCTGGGGTGTTGTTTTTTGCCAATTTTTGCTTAACTTCTTCCTTCATCACCACTGGCTTCATCACGTTTTTTCATGAAATTCTTCTGTGTCCACCAATTCCTTTTGGTACAATGACTGTATAATCTTTCCATCTTCTTTTAATGCTTCCTGGATCATTTAATATTCTGCCCAAAGAATCCTTAAGTATCGCAACTAAAGGCTTGAATTTGTTCTTCAGTTCCTCAGCTTAAGAAATGCTGAGCGAGTTCAGGCCTTTGATTTTCTGACATTTTCTGTGCTCTTTGCACATTTCATTGTAATATTTTGTCTTCTTCCACTGCCCTCTGGAATCTTCTGTTCAACTCCTTAATATCTTGCTTTCTTCCCTTTGCTTTGGCTTCTCAGTGCTCTACTGTAATATTCAGAGTTTCTTCAGACATCTATCTTGGGTCTTTTCTTCTTCCTGTCTTTGTAATGACCTTTTGAATTCTTCCTAAATGATATTCTTGATATCCTCCCACAGCTCATCCAATCTGCGCTCATTAGTGTTCAAGGCCTGAAACCTGTTCCTGAGATGAATTTTTAAATTCAGGCAGGATAGGCTCAAGGTCAAATTTTGGTTCCTGTGGATTTAATTTTCCTCAGCTTCTGCTTGAACTTGTATATGAGCAGTTGATGGTCTGTTCAACAATCAGCACATGGCCTAGTTTTTACAGCTGATATTGAGCTTCTCCAACGATTCTTTCCACAAAGGTAATTTATTTGACTCTTATGCGTATAGCCTACATTTATGTTTCTTATAAAATGTACGTGCAATGAATAAGTTGTTGATTGTGCAAAAGTCTATCATTCTATCTCCAGCTTCTTTCTGTCACCAAGTCCATGTTTTCCAACTACTGATCCTTCTTCCCTTGTTCCCAACTTTGGCATTCCAGTCACCTATTATTAATGTTTCTTTAATGGCATCTTCAATCAATCTCTGACTGCAAAAGTTGGTAGAAATCTTCTATATATTTCCTCCTCTTTGGCTCTGGTTGTTGGTGCATATGTTTGAATGATGGTAGTATTCACTGGACTTCCTTGTATGCAGGATATTATCCTGCCATGCACAATATTTTATTTTAAGATGGATCTAGAAATTACCTTTTTAACTATGAAAGCAACCCCATTTTTCCTCATCTTTTCATCTCCAGCATAGGAGATCATATGATCATCTGACTCAAAATGTCCCATGCCAGTCCATCTCATTTTACCGATACCTAGAATGTCACTATTTATGCATCTATTTCTTTTTTAACAATATCCAATTTTCCTACATTCATGGTTCTCACATTCCATGTTCTAATCACTAATGTCTGCTTACACCTGTTCCTCCTCCTTTGTGTTTCCATATTTAAGGGCTCAGCCTCAGTTACTATATCTGCTAGTCTAAATATGCTCTATTGTTTGTTTTGGTTTTTTGAAGTGTGCTCTATTGTACATAGAGTTTTCTAATATTGTTCTGTAAACTTTTGTTATGAGATTCTTGTCTGAAATGCCATTGTCAGTATTTTTTTTTTACTTGAGGGCTCAGCCTCAGTTGCCATATCTACTAGTCTAACTGTGCTCTAAAGTACTGAAACAAATTATCATTCTCCTTCCTAAGGAACATTCTGACTGCACTTCTTCCATGTTGGATTTACTTGTTCTTCTAGTAGCTCATCACATATTTAATAGTTTTCAAAAACACTATAATTCAAATGATGAATAATTATTCTTTGGTCTTCTTTAGTCACTGTCCAGCTTTCATATGCCTGTAAGGCAACCAAAAAAACCATGACTGGGTCAGAACACTTAATTATGCTCATATGACATCTATACCTAAACCAAGAAGCTACTGTGAGAACAGAGCAAGGGAAACTACATGGCTCAAAATCAGAATGGGCATGCATCAGGTTTATCCAACCCTATTCAAATCTATATGCTGGGCAAGTTATTTGCAAGGCCAAACCATATGAAGAGGAGTGGGGCATCAGGATTGGAGGAAGATTCATCAACAACCTGCAATATGCTGATGGCACAACTTTGCCTGCTGAATGTGAGTGGGACATGAAACACTTGCTTCATAAGGTGAAGGATTACAGCCTTCCGAATGGATTACATCTTAATATCAATAAGACAAAGACTCTCAGCACATTCCCTACAATCAACATTATGATAGATGAAGAAAAGACTGAAGGTATCAATGATTGCATCTTGCTTAGATCAACAATCAACATCCTTGGTACAGTAGTAAGAAAATCAGGAGACAGACTGCATTGGGCAAATCTGCTGACAAGGACCTCTCCAAAATACTGAAAAATTATAATGTCAGTTTCAGACTAAGGTACATCTGCTTCAGGCCATGATCTTTTCAGTCACCTGCTATGCATCAGAGAGCTGGGTAATGACTAAGGATGACAGAAGATGCCTTTGAGTTGTGGCGCTGGAGAAGAGTACTGGATATCCCAGAGACTGCCAAAAGAAAAAGCAGATAAGTCCTGAAAAGGGTGCTGCCAGAGTGCTCCTTGGAGGCAAGGATTACAAACCTTCGTCTATCATACTCTGGGCATGTTGCTAGGTGAGGTTATTCCTTGGAAAAAGGCATTATATTTGGAAAGATGGAGGGTCAGCAAAGGAGAGGAAGACCACAAGAAGATGGATTGACACTGCAACTTTAGCGATGTGCTTAAGGATCTCAGAGATAATGATGGCACAGCATAGGCAGGATTCAGATTTCCTGTTCACAGTATCAGTGTGAGTCATACTTGACTCGATGGCAGCTAATAAACAAAATACGCAGATTGAGGGTGATGAAAGGATAAAACCCTGATGCAGTTTTCCAGATTTTAAATTATGCAGTATTTCCTCTTGTTCTTTTTGAATACCTATTGTTTCATCCGTATATGTTGTTGTTGTGTATTGTTGTTGTTGTTGTTATGTGCCATCTAATCATCTGTGACCCATAGCAACCCTATGTGCAGCAGCTCTGAAGCCTTTCCTGTCCTGAACCAGTCTCACTAATTCCAACACAACCACCATCATTGCCCCAGTTACTCTACCAATCCATCTCATTCAGGGTCTTCCTGTCCTGTGCCATCCCTCTACCCTTCTAAGCATGGTGTCCTTCTCCAAAGATCAGTTCCCCCTGGACACAAAATCCTAGTCTCCAAGGAGAAACTTGGTTTCAGTGTCTCCAAGACAGAACTATTTGTTTTCTTGGCAGTCCATGGTATGCTCAAGACTCTTCTCCAGCACCACAACTCAAAGGCATCAATTTTTCTTATGTCATCTTTAATCCCTCCCTGTTCAGCTCTCTGATGCATAGCAAATGATTGCAAAGACCATGGCCTAGATTAGGCACATCTTATTCTCAACTGGTATCACTGCATTTCAGTACTCTGGAGGGGTCCCTGACAGCAGAAATTCCCAATACAATCTGTCTTTTGATTTCCTGGCTGCTGGTGCCAACAGTATTGACTGTGGAGCCAAATAAGCTGTAATTGTTAACAACCCCAATCCCTTCTCCATCTATCATGGTGGTGCCAATTGGCCCAGTGGAGAGAATTTTGTCTTCTTGATTTTGAGCTTCAATCCATATTGAAAACCTATATTCCTTGACCTGCACTAAGGACTTCAGGTCCTCCTCTTCCTCCAATCCTGATGCCACATTCCTCCTTATAAAGCCCAGCTTCCCAAATGATCTGTTCTGCTTATAGACTGAAAGGGTATGGAGACAGGATGCATCCCTGATGCACACCCCTTTTGACTGCTTTCTGATCCAAGTATAGGTTTCATATAAGCACAATCAAGTGTTCTGGGATTCCCATTTTCCTCAAGGTTTAGCCACAATTTGTCGTGATCCACACAGTCAAATGCTTTTGCAAAGTCAATGAAACACAGACAGACATTCCTCTGGTACTCTTTGTTTTCTGCCAAGATCCATCTGACAATTGGCAATAATGTGTCTAGTGCAATGACCTCTTCTAAACCCAACTTGTCAATACTGTTGCAGTTGTTCCTGGATAATCTTTTGCAGGATTTCGCTAACTTGTTATATTAGTGATATTGTTCGATAATTTCCACACTCTGTGGGGTCACTTTTGGAATGAGAATAAATATGGACCTCTTCTAGTCAGTTGGCCTCCAGATTTCTTGGCACAACCTGGTAAGCACATCCAGGACAGCATCTGTTTGTTGAAATATGTCAATTGGTATTCCATCAATTCATCGGGTTTTATTTTTTTGCCAAGTCCTTCAAAGCAGCCTGCTTCATCTTGGTATCCTGTGCATACCATCAGGTGAAATCCATGTATATAGTCTGTTTTATGTTTCTTATCAGCAGCATTTGCAATGAATAAATATTCCTCCTTCATCACCATTGCCTCTTAATCATATGTTGTTTCTTGAAATTCTTCTGTGTCCACCAATTCTTTTTGGTACAGTGACTCTGTATATTCCTTCCATCTTCTTTTAATGCTTCCTCAATCATTCCATATTCTGCCCATAGCATCCTTAAGCATTGCAACTCAAGGCTTGAATCTGTTCTTTAGTTCCTTCAGCTTAAGAAATGCTGAGTGAATTTGGCCCTTCTGATTTTCTGAGTCCAGCTCCTTGCATATTTCATTGTAATACTTTGCCTTGTATTCCCAAGCTGCCCTTTGAAATCTTCTATTCAGCTCCTTCTTGATTTCTTCTCTCTGCTTTGGCTTCTTGGCACTCTAGTGCAATACTCAGAGTCTCTTCGGGCATCCATTTTGGTCTTTTCTTTTTTCTTTGTAATGACTTTTTGCATTCTTCATGGATTATATTCTTGGTATCTTCCCACAGCTCATCTGGTGTTCATTCATAAGTGTTCAAGGCCTCAAACCTGTTCCTAAGTTGGCTTTAAATTCATGGGGGATACACTCAAAATTAAATTTTTATTCCTATGGATATGACTTAACCTTCTTTAGCTTTAATCTGAACTTACATAAGAATAGGTGATGATCTGTTCCCAGTCAGCACCTAGCCCGATTGAAAACAGTGAAACAGCTAATATTGAATTTCTATAATGATTCCTTCCAGATGTAATCAATCAGATTCCTGTGCATACCATCAAGTAAATCCATGTATATAGTCTGTGTTTATGTTTTTTTATAAGTGGTATTCACAATCAATAAAATCACTGATTGTGCAGAATTCTATCATTCTATCCCCAGCCTCATTTCTGTCAACAAGTCTCTATTTTCCATTTTCTATTTCTATTTCTATTCATTTTCTATTTCTCTATTTTCTATTATCCTTCTTCCTGGTTACTAAATTTCTCATTCCAGTCACCCATTGTTAACCCATCTTGGTTACATGTTCAATCGATTTCTGACTGCAACAGTTGATAGAAATAATCTATTTCCTTCTCTTTGGCTCTGGTTGTTGGTGCACAAATTTGAATGACAGTGGTATAAGAGGTCTTCCTTATATGAGTATGGATATTATTGTGTCACTCACAATATTGGATTTCAAGATGGATCCAGAAATGAATGGACTTTTTAACTATGAAAGTGACCCCGTCTTTCTCTCATCTTTTTAATTCCAGCATAGTAGATCATATGATGTCTGATTCAAAATGTCCCATGCCAATCCATCTCATTTTGCTAATACCTAATATGTCAATATTTATGCATTCCATTTCTTTCTTAACTATGTCCAGTTTTCCTACATACATGCATCGCACATTCCACATTCCAATAATAAGTTTCTGCTTATAACTGTTTAGTGTTTATAACTCCTTTGTGTTTCCAAATTTGAGGGCTCAGCCTCAGTTGCCATATCTGTTAGTCTATTTCAAGTGTGCTCTATAGTACTTGGGGTTTTTGAAGGCCTGTTATATTTCAGAAGTGGATGGCCAATCCTTCTTCCTAATCTATCTTAATTTGGATGCTTAGTTTTAGAACAATATCTAATAGACAAGCATTTTACCAAGCAGATGAAAGACTTACAGAAATAACTAATACATTCACTGTCCCCTCCCACTCAAGCACATGTGTCTTGTCCCTTCCCTTTCTCTGCTCCATCACCATTCCTTGCACTCCCGCCTACCCAGTCCAGCGTTCCCTCTCCTAGCCATTCTTTGATATGATAGCTTAGTTCACTGTCACTTCTGTGATGATGTCTTGCACCATGCACTGCTACTAGTCTCTCATGCTGTTACCCATAACGTTTAGGAAGATTTAAGTCCAAGTTCCATGTACCAGATTCAAGGAAAGATTTTTGCCTGAGGCAGTACTAGGAAAAGGTCCTTGCTCCTGAGCTTCTGCTGCACAGCAGTCATTTTATGACTTAGTGTCTTGGCTCTTTCTTTTGCACCACACTGCAGTCACAATGAGATAATTTCCAATGAAAGGGTAGGTCTCCTTTAGGTCTGGTATACTGGTGCTGTTTATTTGGTGTTAACGCTGAGTTAGGACAGAAAAAGGTGAAAACCTTGACTCCGGCTGTGTGTGGAGCTCTGGTATTTCTGATGCAGGCCTGGGACTGAATGTCCTGCCTTGAAAGCCTTACTGTTAATAAAGCAAATGGAATTCTGGGAGAATGGGTGTTACCTGATCAAGAAGATTAGAAGATGGTCTCAGAGCCTGTCTTGTGCTAATCTATGAGGTTCCCAATGATGACTTAGGAGTGGGGAAAGGTGAAAACACAGACTCTGAGTGTGGAGCTTCATGTTTCTGATGCAGGCCTGGGAATGAATGTATAGGTTGTGCATAAACACAAGTGTTCTAGAATTCCTGTTCTTCTCAATGGTTTTCATAATTTGTTATGATACACACGTTAGTACCTTTGCATATTGTTGTTGTTGCTGTTGTTATGTGCCTTAGAATCATTTGCGACTCATAGCGACCCTATGTACAACAGCCCTACACTCTGCTCTGTCCTGTGCCAATCGTATTGTCTCTGACATTCCCATTCCCATTACCCCAGTCACTGAATCAATCCAACTCATAGAGTGTCTTCCCCTCCTGCGCTGTCCTTCCACCCTCCCAAGCATGATGTCCCTCTCCAAGGACCGGTCCTGCGTTACAGCATGTCCAGAGTATGCTATACGGAGCCTCAGAATCCTTGCCTCCAAGGAGCCACCTGGTTTAACCCTTTCCAGGATGAATCTGTTTGTTTTCCTAGCAGTCCATGCTACCCGCAACACTCTTCTCCAGCACCACAGCTCAAAGGCATCAATTCTCCTTCTATCCTCCTTAGTCATTGTCCAAC
>NW_006400193.1:327837-340800 GCF_000299155.1 Elephantulus edwardii | reverse complement strand
AAAAAATTAGTTTCTTAAAAAAAAAAATTAGTTCCTCCAAACTTCCCCAGTGAGACATTCTATCAGCTACATTTAATTACGTTAGGAATCTAGGAGTATTACCTAGGAGATTTATGTCCTAGAACTTGGCCTTGTTGCTTCTTGAGTTGTTTGTTGTATACCATGAGTAGGAGCCAATTCATAGCTAACCCTCCAGCAAGTTCCCAGAGGCAATGTAATACACAGGAGATTTGCTGAAATATTTTAATTGGAATATACAGCACAGTATCCAGCTACTAGTACATCTCCTGCAGTTTCACCCATCTGACAAGACAAAGGACCAGGACCAGCTCCTCCTCCATTTGATCTACAAAAGACAAAACAAAAACACCAGTACTTCAATCTGCTCTCAAATGCTCTATACAATGAACACAGAACTACACATATATCACCATCGATTATCACATCTACCAGAACAAGAAATGAAACATTACCAAAGTAGCAAGTGTTATAACACACTCATACATCTCAATCAGATATGTTGTTAGGTACCATCAAGTCATCTGCAAGTCATAGCAACCCTAAGAACAATGGATCAGAACCTTGCCCTGCCTTGTGCCATCAAACATCTCTCATATACTAGAGCCCACTGTTAGAGTCACTGTGTCAATCCACCTCCCTGAGGGTCTTAACTCTCTTTCACTGAACCTCTACATTTCTAAGCATCATATCCATTTCCAAGAAGTGGCCCCTCCTAAAACAGATCCCAAGTATGTTAGATGAAGTTTCACCATCCTTACTTCAAGGAGCATCTGGGGTCACACTTTCTCCAAGACTTGTTTATTCAGACATAGCAAAACCAAATAACACAAAGATAACACCACCACAATGTCCTGAAGACATCTGATAACTTTAAACCAGTCAGAAACATCTTAAAAAAATAAAAGGGGGGGGAGGACTCTGGTGGCCTAGTGGCAAGAAGCTGCACTGCAATCCCAGAGGTACACGATTCGAATCTACCAGATGCTCTGCTGGAGAAGGAGGCGCAATCTCCTCCTTTACCAGTCAGATCCGATTTGACGGAACACACACATACACACACACAAAAAAAGTAATTTTTTTTTTTTAAAAAAGACTATCAATTCCTGGAGCATTATTTTCACCAATACTTTCAGTGCAGTTTGACTTCTTCCTTCAATACTGCCATGGGTTGAACTGTGTCCTGCCCTCCCCCAAATACATGAATATAATGTGGAGACTAGGTAATGTTCCCTATGATAAATCTAATAGCTGTGGTAAAACCAAGGGTGGAATGCAACACTCCTTAATCCTTTATCATACACTTAATTGGATGTAAATAGAGTTTCCTTAGGATGTGACTTAAAATTCAACTCAAGAGAGATAAAAACGGAAGAAGGCAAGCCCAAGCAGGGAGAAGACCTTAGTACTACCAAGAAATAATCTGTCTGGCCCAGGAAAGGCCAGGACATATAGAGAGACACCAATCCTATGGATACTGAACGGAAAAAGGGCCACTGATAAAGAACAATCCTACCTCTAAAGCTGGCATCCTGAATTTATACTTCAAGCCTCTCCTAAACTGCTAACCTGTGAGAGAATAAATTTCTATTTGTTAAAGTCATCCACTTGTGATACTGTTCTAGCAGCATTACATAACCAAAATAAATAATATCAATTTGTGAAATGACTGAACATCATTCCTTTTTTTATTCATTCCATCTGTTCTGGATGCTTCTTAAATAATTCACTGTTTTGCAATTGTGGTGGTTGTTAAATGCCCTCGAGTCATCTATGGACATCATAAGAACAATAGCTCTGAACTCTGCCCTATTCTTGAATCCATTTCAGTCTCTGACACACCTGCCCCTATTGCCACAGGCATCATGTCAATCTATCTCATCCACAGTCTTCCTCTCCTGTGATGACTCTCTATTTTTCCCAGCATGATGTCCTTCTCCAAGGACGGGTCCCATGTGGCAACATGCCCAAATCATGAGATGGAGCTTCACAATCCTTCCCCTCAAAAAGCAACCCTCTCAGGATAGACCCGTTTGTTTTCTGGGTAGTCCATGGTATATTCAATACTCTTGTCCAGCACTACAACTCAAAAGCATCAATTCTTCTGTCCTCTTCAGTAACTACCCAGCTCTCAGATGCGTAACAAGTAACTGAGAAGCCCATGGGTTGGTTCAGGCACACCTCATCTGTAGACTGACATCACTGTAACTCATCTTTTGACTGCTGGTGCCAAGAGTACTGACTGTAGACCTATACAAGATGAAAATTCTTCAATATTGCAATTTAAGGCTTGATTTCTTCTTCTTCTTCAGTTCTCTCAAGTTTAAAAATACCGAGTATTCTATTCTATGCTTTATCTTCTTAAGGATACTCTGGTAACCGAGTAGGTAAGGAGCTGTGACATCAACCCAAAAGCAAGTGGTTAAGAATCAACTAATTGTTCTGCAGGAGAAAGATAGGCAGCCTCCTCTGAAAACCTGCTGGAGGGTTAGTTATGAGCCTCTTGTTATTCTATGACAGTGACTTTGAGTCACTGAAGTTTAGCTGTTTTGGTTTTTATCTTCTGGAGCCACTCTTTGAAATCATATATTCTCTTTTACTTCATCATTATTTCCATTCACTTTAACTACTCTATACTCAAGCGCCATTTCAGAGTCTTTTTTGTCTTCTGATACCTATTTCAGTCATATCATTGCTTCCTATCTTTTAAATGACCTTCATATATTACATCTTTCTTCATATATGATGTTCTCAATGTCATCCCACAACTTGTCTTTGATTAGTAGTGTTCCGTACATCAAAGCTGATCTTTAAATAGTCTTTCAATTTAGATGGGATACTCAAGATCATATTTTACTCCTGTGAACTTTTCATTTTCTTCCGCTTCAACTTGGACTTGCATATGAACAACTAATGGTCTAGTCTAGTCAGCCTCTAGTCTTGTTATAATTGATGACAATGAGCATCTCTATCCTCTCATTGCACAGATGCAGTATACTTGATTCCTGTGATTCCATCTGGCAGCAAATTTCAAAGTATTTTGATATGCTTTCTCACATTGATCCTATGAGTAATAATAGACTCAAGAAACTTAACAAAATACATGTGAAACTTGCCAGATGGACTCACAGGAATCAGGTTTACTGCATCTGTGCAATAAGGAATAGACCTCACTGAAGGTCTTCTTCTCTTACATCTATCCTCTACCTTTCCAAGCATGGTGTCCTTTTCCAAGGACTGGTCCCTCCTGACAACATGCCCAAAGTAGAGGAGACAGCGTTTCTATAAACTTTTGGAAGTCAAAAACTTCTATAAACTTTGTCTCCCATACTTTGTAAGAAAACCCTTGACTCCAAGGAAGGTAAAACCATCCGTGACTCCAAGAAGCAACCTGGTTTCACTTTGCCAGACAAATCTGTTTGTTTTCTTGGCAGTACACAGGATATTCAATATTCTTCTCCAGCATAATAACTCAAAGGCATCTGTTTTTTCTTCTGTCATCCTAGTCATTGTCCAGCTTTCAGATACATAGCAAGCAACTAAAAAGACCATGGCTTCGGTCACGTGCATCTTAGTCTTCAGATTGGTATCATTCTTTAGCATTCTAGAGAGTTTCTAGACCACAGATGTTCCCAATTAAACTCATCTTTTGGCTTCTTGACTGCTGAAGCCAAGGGTATTGATTGTGAATCCAAGTAAGATGAAATCATTGACAATTTTAATCCTTCCTCTATCATGATGCTGCCTATTCACTCAGTGGTGAGGATTTTTGTTTACTTGGTGTTGAGATACAATCCATATTGAAGGCTGCAGTCCTTGATCATTTTTGGCATTGTTGCTATCATTGTGTACTACAGAATTGGAACTGACTCATAGCTGACCCTCCGGCAGGTTTTCAGAGGCAGTTGATTCTACAGAAGATTGTCCATCCTTCTACCATAAAGCAATTGCCCAGCTAGTTCGGTCAGTAGAGCATGCGACTCTTAATCTCAGGGTTGTGGGTTCGAGTCCCACAATGAACACTTTTTTAAAAATTTTATTTTATTAATTTTAATGAACATTTACAGAAATTTGGGATTTCCATTCATTTATTTTTGCATTTTTCTCCCTTCCAACCCCTCCTCCCCCGTTCGTTCTTCTCTTTCAATAGAAAAGGAAAATTCTTTCATTGGTATACAATCCCCCACCCCGGAGTACACTCTACTATGCAAACTTCATTCTGGACTCTTGTCATAGCCATAATACTCAATCATATATCGCTTGATGAACACTTCTTTAAGCACTTGTGCACTAGGGGCAAGAAGCTGCACTACAATCCCAAAGTCACATGGTTCGAATTCACCACCTGCTCCACGGGAGAAGGATGGACAATCTTTCCCATGTGATTAACTGCCTCTGCAAACCCACCGGAGGGTCAGCTATGGGTCAGTTCCAACTTAATGGTATGTAAAACCAACAACAGTTCTTGATCTTCTGCAGCAAGAGTTTCAAACTCTCCTCACTTTCAGCACGCAAGGCTGTATCATCTATATAATGCAGATTATTGACTAATCTTCCAGCCCTCATACCATACTCTTCTTAGTAAAGTCTAGCTTTCTTACTTTTGAAAAGGTACGAAGAAAGGATATATGCCGGATGCACATCTTTCTTGATTCTGAACCACCCTTGGTCTGTTCAGACAATAGCTGCTTGGTCTGGATATAGGTTTCACATGAGCACAATTAACTGTTCTGGGATTTTCATTCTTCAAGACAGACACAGCTATCTAGCAGCCCAACCCTAGGCCTTCCAGACATGTGTCACAATCTTGCAAAGGTTGCCTTTGCCACCTGCACCATAGCATCTGTATGTTTATTTGTCCTTAGAGTTTGCTCTTAAGAGTATAATCAATTAACTGTCAGTTTATTGTATTGGGGAGTGTTTGCATGTTGATGCTCTTAACAGCTTACATATGTATATGTCTGGGTTTGGGGTTTTGGGTTTTTTGGGTTTTGTTTTTTTTTTTTTTTTTTTAGTTTTTTTAATAATTGGCTTTCATACAATAATTCATTTGTTGTTATGTGCCATCAAGTCACTGCTCTATCATGTGCCAATACTCTAGTCACTAAGTCAATCCATCTAAATGAAGGTCTACCTCTTTTGCTCTGTCACTCCACCTTCGCAAGCATGATGTCCCTCTCCAAGCACTGGTTCCTCCTTGCAATATGCCCAAAGTATGTCAGACGAAAGCTTCAGAATCCTTTTCTCTAAGGAACAGCCTGCTTTCATCCTCTCCAGGACAAATCTGTTTGTTCTTCTAGTAGTCTATGGTATATATTTTCAGTACTCTTCTACAGCACCACAGTCCAAGCAGCTGCCCAACTAGAACACCCTGGGTGGTGTTCAA
This sequence comes from Elephantulus edwardii, assembly GCF_000299155.1. NCBI lineage: Eukaryota > Metazoa > Chordata > Mammalia > Macroscelidea > Macroscelididae > Elephantulus > Elephantulus edwardii. The sequence goes on along the minus strand of NW_006400193.1, from coordinate 335,396 downwards.
AGAGCCATGATTTAAAAATTTCTGCTTCTTTTATTTCTTTAATTTGTCTTCACGTTCTTGTTCCCTACGGTTCAAGATGTTTAACTATGTAAGGTCTCTCACCTCCTTGTCTGCTTTGTGTTTATCTCCCTCCTAAAGCTGAGGTCTGTGTCCCTGCTTTCCTATACACTGTGGACTGCTTTGCCTCTTGATGCATCTGTCTATTTACTGACCTGAGATCCCCAACGCAAAACACAGTTTGGATGGGTAGTCTTAAGAGAAATTAGGCAAATTTACAGAGGTTGAAAGGATGTTTTACTATGTTATCTTAAATATCCTTGTTATGGTCCCAGCCGCAGAGACACCCTAGGACTTATGTCCACAAGGAAAACTCTCTGGACTTGTAAGCTTTCTCTCCGAGAAGGATCATGTAAAGCCTTAATCCTCTTACTTTCTTGCCTAAGCAATCAGTTATACTTGTTTCTTTCCACTCTCTTTTAAACTTCCTGCATGAAGCACGCAGCAGGATTTTAAGTAAACCTTTAATTTTATTAATATTGCCAGCTGATGTGGGTGAAGTAGGATTTGCTGGTGGCTAGTTGGTCTTTCTCCTCTACCTGGTGCAGATTTGCTGCACAATAGTAGAAAGGTTTGTCCACAGTTTTGGGGGGGTGGTTTCCATTGATAGCTGGTCGATTTGGGATTGAGTAGCTTTAGATTTTAGTAGCTCTGATCTCACCCAACCTTTCACAGACCAGCAATTAAAAAAAAAAAGCACTCACTCCCTTTGCAGGCTCACTCCAAGCCCTGCCTAAAGCAGCAGCCACTACTAGTGGTGTAGCCAAGTGGTACAATAGGCAGAGAGTATTATGAAGGGGGTTAGAAGCAGAAGGCTAGATGTGCCTTTGTTGGGTTTCTTAAGGGTAACAAGCTCAGAAAGGTTTTTTTGTTTGTTTTCTTTTCTCTCAGGGAACTTTCTACCAGCTCTGAATTTTCAGGCTGAATGAGGAGCAGGGAAAACGTGCAAGTTTAAATTTTTCTCCTTTTCATTTTAACGCAGCTCAAGGACTCTGACAATTCCAGTAGGATACGAGAAGTAACAGATACACGAATGAAGCTAAATCAAGAGAAAGCTCTTAATTTGGAGGATGAAGGAGGCAAAAATAGGCTCATGCCCAAGAGACATAGTAATAAAGACAAATACCTAAATAAATTAGAAGCTGGAGCTGAGGAATTCCTAAAAAATAAAATCTCTAGTATGAAACTTTTTTTAAAAAAAAAGTAAAAAAGACAGCATTTGGCAGTCATAAGGCTGGCTGTTTAACTTTGATAGTCTGGAATTCCAGAGATAAACACACAAACCAGTCTTTTAACAGTTGCATAATGTGACCTAAGAGTTCAGGAGCAAAGATGAGAGAAAATGCAACTTAGTTCCCAGGACGGATATAAGGAAGAAGGATTACAGGAAGATATGTCATGGGAAGTCGAGTGTCATAAATCAACTGCCTATAAAATTCAGAAAGTTAGACTTTCTGATGTGCCAGGAAACAAAGAGGCCTCTCCTAGGCATTAGTGTCATTCTCACTGTGCAGAGGAATGCCTCCAGGAATAGGTACAGGGTGGGCAGAGGCTCACAGGAGAGGACAGACATTGAGTTGTCAAGACTCAGTCCCCGGCCTTCCTATGAATCCTTTGTTTTCCAGAATGATTATAGAACAACCTTCAGCATCAGCTAACTAACATTATCACTAAGGTTGCTGTGTAAAAATTAAAAAGATCTAAGTTTAAATATTCCGAGGAAATGATTCAGAGGTCTAACCAGTTAAAAGCCCCTAAAATTGCAACACTTACTTTGCCTGCAACAGAGCAAATAGTATCAGGTATCTACTTGCATGCATTTGTAGTTTTAAGAGAACATCCTTAATTATGTGAATTATCCTTCCCAGACTTGTAAGCAAGGGCACTTCAGAACCTCAGTCAGCAACTCCCCCTCCATACCCGTACCATGAAGCTAAAACTTCCCCTGTAATCCCTGAGAAGGAATTTTAACTCCTCCCCCAAATCCAAAAGCTTTACCCTGCTACATGCCCCCTCCAAAAGTAATAGAAACACTTAATGGAAACAACATAAAAGTTCTCTTTAGTATGGGAAATCTAAACAGTTGTAAAAACAATTTTGGAGCTCTTCTCAGGATCCCTACAGATGTACAGAGAAATCTAAAATATGACTACTACTGGTCTGTCCATTTGCTATACAGAGGTAATTCGTGGTTGCTGTGATGCTAAACACTGTGACACTGATGTGTCTAATGTGATAATGGCTACCCATGGTGAACAGTGTTTGGTGGAGCTCCCTGATTAAAACAAGCTTGGTTGCAGGAGTAGCATCCACTTCCGTAATAGCCTGCCTCAGGAAACCCTATGAACTTGGAGAAACAATGAAAATTATGCAAATGTTCAGGTCTTTTGTTCATAAGGACACTATGAGTCCTCTACGCCTTGACAACTCTTAACAACAACTATTGTTTTTAACATGGAAAGATCTAACAGTTTTGCTGTCTTTCCACTGTTGTTCTAATGAGAAGCACAGACTTACTAGTGTTGCTAGGCACAGGGCTGATAATACGCATACTATTAACTCACACCTAGCAAATAGAGCTCAGGCAGTCCCCAAGATAAACCCACATAGGAAGAGCTAGGGATGAAGACAAGCGGCTAGGAGATTACTCGCAGACTTAGAGAAAATGAGCAATATTTGGGTGAGACCTGCAAACTATTCTAAGTTAGTAGAAATAACAAAGGACAAAGAGAACTCCACTGCTTTTAGGAATAGGCTGGCAGAATCAATACAGAAATTTACTTAGACCATGAGTTTCATGAGGGAAGAAGAGTGATGAATTCTCATGCTACCAGCTGGATAGAAGCCCAGCTGGCCTAAGTGGGTGACTGTCTTGGGAGAGTTAAGACTGGCTTAAACAGGTGTATGACCCTGAGAGCCAGATGAGGCACACTGCCCCTTTCTAAGACATTAGAAACAAACCGATACCCTGCTATAAGCAGATTTCCTGAAGAAACTTTTTCTTTCTCCTTTAGTGCTAACTATGGGACAACATTCTAAGGCCCAAGATACGTTTTTGGAATGCCTTCATGGAAAACTGGGAGAAACTCCAACTCCAATTGGACACCCTAAAGAAGAAGTAGTTCATTTTCTTTTCCAATATATTATGGCAAGCCTACCCTCTAAGAGACTCTGAAAGAGGACCAGTGAAGAGTAGTCTTACCCCACTTTACAACTGGACTTGTTTTGCAGGACAGAAGAGAAGTGGAGTGAAATACCTTATGTTCAGGCATTTACATTTTTAAGAGATCAACTATCTTTATGCACAAAATGTGGACTTGAGGTAGACCCTAAACCCTGTTTAACTATGAGGGACACTAACCTAGGAGCAGAGCCCTCTCCAGAAAGCTTGAAATCAATTCTGGGTAAAGAAATACCTTTAAATAAAGACTTCCTCAACTGAGGTGACGCCACCACCTAATACTGCTCTTAGCCCATTCCCCCAAGTGTATCTTTCCTTACTTCCTCTTCAAGAAGTGGGATGAAATAATGGGCAAACTATGCAGGTGCATATCCTGTTTTCCATGAGTGATTTGGAAAGCTGCAAAGAGAAACTAGGATCTTTTTCTACTGACCCAGGAAAATTTACTGATGAATTCCAGAAAATTATATTTCTATCTTTAACATGACATGGGGGGACCTACTGGTAATACAAAAAGAGTGACACTGGAGGACATTATGCTGAGTGAAATATCTCAGTCACAAAAAGGACAAATATTGCATAGTGCCACTGCTGTAAAATGGGACTGACATCAGGGTTGAGGGAAGACTGAGAAAGAGGGGATAAATAATGTATACTGCATTAAAATAGATGAGGAAGAGAACTGCTTAAAAGGGATATGTTGTTGTTAAGGGTCATCGAATCATAGGCCACTCATAGCGACCCTATGAATGAAAGTCCTCAACACTTGTGTGACTTTCATCCTTTCTCCAGGTTCATAGGGTTTCTGGAGGCAAGCTATTACGGAAGTGGATGCGACTCCTTCTTCCAAGCTTGTTTTAATCGGGGAGCTCCACCAAACACTGTCTCCATGGGTAGCCATTATCACATCTGACACATCAGTGTCACAGTGTTCAGCTTCACAGCAATCACAAGTTATTCTGTATGGCAAGTGGACACACCAGGGCTATACAAACTAAAAGGAATATATGATTAAGTATTATTGTCATGACAGGAGTCCAGAACGAAGGCTGCTTAGTGGAGTGGACTTAGGGGGAGGGATTATATAACAATGAAAGAATTTTTCTTTTACTTTTCAAAGAGAAGAGCAAATTGGGAGGGGAGGGGTGGGTAGGGAGAAAAGTTCAACAATGAATGAATGGAAATCCAAAGTCTCTGTAAACTTTCATTAAAAATAAATAAATAAAATTAAAAAGGGGGGGAGAATACTCACAGCAAGGCACAGGGCAGACAGGTTCCACCCCAATAACCCTCAAGTAGTAAATGGGCAGATGCAACCCCAGGTCAAAATATTAACTGTAACTACCAGTCAGGAAACCAGAGACGGGCTGCTCGGAAGTACATGCAGACTTGCTTGCTTGAAGGGATGAAGGAAATTCAAATTAAACCAGTTAATTACTCAAAGATACAGAAGAAAACCCTGCAGCCTTTAGGGAGAGACTTGCTGAAGCCATTAAAAAAGTTCACAAACTTAAGGGAGCTCTGGTGGCCTAGTGGCAAGAAGTTGCACTGCAATCCCAGAGGTACATGGTTTGGAGGCACAATCTTCTCCTGTACCAGTCAGATTCGATTTGACAGTTGTTGTTGTTGTTGTTATGTGCCGTCGAGTCACTTGCGACTCACAGTGACCCTATGTACAACATCCCTAAACTCTGCTCTGTCCTGTGCCAATCACATCGTCTCTGACACACCCATCCCGATTACCCCAATCACTGAATCAATCTACCTCATAGGGGACCTTTCCCTTCTGCGCTGTCCCTCCACCCTACCAAGCATAATTTGATGGTACACACACAAAAAAGAATAAAATAGCTGTGGTTCTGGAGAAGAGTATTGAGGGTACCATGACTGCTAGGAAAACAAACAGATTCATCCCGGAAAGGGTCAAACCAGGCTGCTCCTTGGAGGCAAGGATTCTAAGGCTCTGTCTGACATACTTTGAACATGTTGCAAGGAGGGACAGGTCCTTGGAGAGCGACATCACGCTTGGTAGGGTGGTGGGACAGCGCAGAAGGGGAAGGCCCCCTATGAGGTGGATTGATTCAGCAACTGGGGTAATCGGGATGGGTGTATCGGAGACAGTGCGATTGGCACAGGACAGAGCAGAGTTTAGGGATATTGTACATAGGGTCGCTAGTAGCAAGCACACATAACAACAACAACAAATCATTAAAAGCCCTGGTTCCTGGATGCCCAAAGGTACATTCCTTTCTGGCTCCAGGTATAATTGTTAGATAGGTTACTTAAGGGTCTTTGAGATAATTACAAGAAGTTTGATTATTCTGTTAATAATGGAATACTTATTTTTGTCTATATATGCTGAGAAAAATAAAGTTGGGTTTTGGTTTTTTTTTGGGGGGGAGGTTTGTTTGGTTTTTGTTGGGTTTTTTGTTTGTTGGTTTTTTCCTTTTGTCTTTAGCCTAAGCCCCCAGTTCTTCACGCTCTCTCTGTTTTTCCTCAGCAGCACCGTGTCCTCAAGTCCTGCTAGAAAATGGCAACAGCTATTTAAAAGGAAAGCTTTGTTAGTAGACAGAGCACAAGTGGTATAATAACCAAGACTATATTCTAGTCTGGATAAACTAGATCTAAATGACATTTTTGGGGACAACTGGAGAAGAGGTATATGAACTAGGAGTATGGACTAAGTATTACATAAAATGAAAATGTACTAACATGAAAAGTTACAGATTACAAATGGAAGAGAATGTTTTAAAAAACAGACTAGACAGTATGATTCCAGTTTAACTTTATACATATATAAATGCATTTAAAAATCTATTAAAAAATATGGTAACAAGAGGCAACAGTTGAAGGTATATAGTTTTCTTATCTATACTACCATTTCTACCACAAATATATACTGCTCTTGAATAAGCAACACTGACAAGGATAAACTGAGTACTTACTCCATCAAACTTAAATTCACTGTCACTGAGTAGGTTGTGACTCACAGCAACTCCTCTCCCTTTGACTTCCAGGCCTATAAATCCTAACTGGAGGAGACAACCTAGTTTTCTCCTGAGGAATAGAGGGTTTCAAACCACCAGAGACACTCAGCTTTTTGATGAGCATCATAGTAAGAGACTACATACAGCACCAGAGTGCCTCACCTGACCCACAGCACCACTCACTCACGTACTTTTCAGATTAGTAACTTCCTTATTTATGTGCTCTTCAGAGAAATAAATTTTTTTTTAACTTGGAATTTTTAACTATGCAGACTGAGAGAGGTGCCTCACCTGACCCACAGCACCACTCACTCACGTACTTTTCAGATTAGTAACTTCCTTATTTATGTGCTCTTCAGAGAAATAGATTTTTTTTTAACTTGGAATTTTTAACTATGCTGACTGACAGACATAATATGATCATAGTGTTGTTTATCAGAAAGAAGTGTACTTAATTTTATTTATTAAGATATGAAAAGCTAAAAAAAAGATATGACAAGCTTCTGCACAAATATACTGAAATAAATGCTAATAATTTCTTGTACTATCATGATTTTATTTTTGTTTCTCATGGAAATGTTTGTACTTTTTTACCACTGTCATTTAAGAAATATGTTCCAAAGGGGGTGGGGGAGCGACCAAAATACCTCTCACTGCCAACTCCTAGCTGATTGTCTAGGGGGTTTCTGAGGCTGTAAGTCGTACGGGAGAAGACTGTGTATCTTTCTCCCAGGAGCCATAGGTGGATTCAAACCACCAGAAATGCTCAGTCTCTAGGCTAGCAGCCGAACTCCCTTTGGAGTACTCTATCAGAGCTCCTCAGTATTATCAATAATGGGGGAGGAACACCACAAAATAAACAAAGAAGTCCCAACTCATATCCACAGGAGAAGACTGCCCATCTTTCTCCCAAGGAGTAGTCGGTGTATTCAATCCACCTTATCCACTAGGGCACCAGGCTTCAGCTCTTATTAAAGTCTTATACAGGACTCCGATAATTGTTGTGTGCTGTCAAGTTGGAATCAATTCATAAATGACCCTCTAGCAGGTTTAGGTAGTTACAAAACAGTAAGGTGTACCTTATTAAAATATATGCAGAGAATAGGGGAGGCAGAGAAGATAACTGCAGGGAATTAATAAGACTCTTCTAGTCACAATCTTTATAATGTTCATCAAATGACTTGTTGTTATTGTTGTTATGTGCCGTTGAGTCGTTTGCGACTCATAGCGACACTATGTACAACAGCCCTAAACCCTGCTCTATCCTGTGCCAATCACACTGCCTGTGACACACCCATCCCAATTACCCCAGTCACTGAATCAATCCATCTCAT
>NW_006400193.1:318618-325627 GCF_000299155.1 Elephantulus edwardii | reverse complement strand
GGGGGGAGCCTTGGGAGGGGACAAATGTGCAACAATGAATGAATGGAAATCCAAAGCCTCTGTAAATTTTTACTGAAATTAATAACAAATTTAAATCCTTAAAAAAAAAAATAAGAGTAACGATGGCAATGGATTTATAACTGCTCATGCTAATAACACTATATCATGGCATGGAGGAGGAATAGTGGAAATGCATCCACATTTACAACATTCCTCTTACCAAATGGAAAACAGGAACTGCATTGCAACATTTATCTCTGGACTGGAAATGATCATATTGTTATTATTTCTAGCCTTAAGCTTAAAAGATTATAATGTTCAAAATTATTTCTTATACATTTGTTTAAATTTTTCCCTCTCTGAACAACTGGGATCTAGAGGGAAGAGAAAAGACCAGAGAATGGCCAAAATTATTGGGGCAGCTATTGCTGCCAGTTTAGGGCCTGTGTCAGGAAAAGGAAGTCTTACTCATATACAGTGCCACCCAAAGGTAATAAAGGAGGTCAGAGTTGCTTCCACTGTGGAAAGCTGGACCACTTCAGTAGACAGTGTCACCGACGAGAGCCACAGATAGACAAGGGAGTAGAGAGGAAGCTTCCACTCACTTGCCTTAAGTGTGGATCTGAAGGACACTTGGCCAAGGGTGGCCCACATCAGGTCCTCATGGATGACAGGACTGACAGGCCCCAGCTCCTAGCTGGAAACAAATGAGGACGCTTCAACGATTTAGATCCTCCCAGAAGAGCTGTCGGTGAGCATTAACATTACTGATAAGTATATTTGTTTTCTCCTGGACACAGAGCCTGCTAATTGGTCCTAAAAGCCTTCTGAGGTCCCAACTCTTCTCACTATTTCTTAGTTGTTGGAATGGACGGAAAACCTCTTAAGCAGTTCCTTACTTCACCTCTGCCTTGCATGCGGACTTCTGAGTTGTAAAACAACCCAGTGGTAGATGGAATTTGCTCCAGGACTTAAGAACAATAAATGGCATAGCTGAGCCTCTACATCTTATGGTTCCTAACCTCTACACTATAATAGACAAAGTGCTAGTCAATAGGCCTTTTATTGTAAAAACCACCTTCCCTCTGTAACTTGATTTGTGCCACTATTAGACCCTTTACTCGGAATATTATTGTTTTTTAATTTTTGACCCATGTACTTTTGCCTTGTTAGTTAAATTTGTGTCTTCTAGGCTGCAACACTTCCATGATACATCTTTAAGGATATGACTATGTACTGCTAAGCACAATTGATAACAGTGCATTTAAATTCCAAAATAAATCTCCATAATAGTCTATGTGTTTCCTACTGCCAAAGGGGCCCTTTAGAGTAGTGAGAGAAGATCTTCACCCTGAAACCTACAGCATCCCTTTTCAGCAGGAAGTAGCTAAGTGAATATGCCATCCCCTTTTCCTTATGAATCAGGGTGAAGTCTCTCTCAAGGAGGAGTAATAGGGAATGGCAAAGGACACACTGGCAAAGGAGATTAATCAGAACTGGCTTTGACAAGCACTGTGGCAACTGGACAATTAAAACAGACATTCAAGGGGGGGGGAAAGAAGAATGAACTGGGGGGAGGGTAGAGAAAACAGTGCAACAATGAATGAATAAAAACCCAAAATCTCTGTAAATGTTCATTAAAACTAATAAAATTTAATAAAATAAAAAAAACAGGCTTAATACAAGAGAGACTGTAAGGATTTGGAAAGGTTTCTATCTGTTACAGCAAGAGTAACTGAAGTGTAGTCAACTCAACAGCACCTGGCAACAATAACTTCCTTAATAAGCTTCAAAACTATGAATACATAAGAACAGTAAATGACATAGTTGAGCCTCGACATCTTGTGGTTCCTAATCTTTATACTATAATAGACAAAGTGCTAGTCAGTAGGCCTTTTATTGTAAGAACTACCTTCCCTCTGTAACTTGATTTTTGCCATTATTAGAGCCTCTACTTGGAATATTAATGCTTTTTAATTTTTTACTCATGTACTTTTAACTTGTTAGTTAAATTTGTGTCTTCTAGGCTGCAACACTTCCATGATACATCTTCAAGGATATAAATATGTACGGCTAAGCACAATTGATAACAGTGTATCTAAATTCCAAAATCAATCTCCATAATAGTCTATGTGTTTCCTATTGCCAAAGGGGCCCTTTAGAGTAGTGAGAGAAGATCTTCATCCTGAAATCTACAGCATCCCTTTTCAGCAGGAAGTGGCTAAGAGAATATGCTATCCCGTTTTCCTTATGAATCAGGGTGAAGTCTCTCTCAGGGAGGAGTGATAGGGAATGGCAAAGGACACACTGACAAAAGAGATTAATCAGAACTGGCTTTGACAAGCACTGTGGCAAATGGACAATTAAAACAGACTTTCGGGGGGGAGAAGAACAAACTGGGGAGGAGGGTAGAGAAAATAGTGCAACAATGAATGAATGAAAACCCAAAATCTCTGTAAATGTTCATTAAAATAAAATTTAATAATTAAAAAAAAAAACCAACCTATGAATACAGTCTGTGAGTTCTGTGTGTGCACTGCAACAATATTTTGTTCTGACTGGTGTCAGATTGGTAAAAATGTTACCAAAGGTAGGGGGCATGTCTGACCTCATAGGAATCAGCCTTGGGTTGTTGATGTTACTGGAGAGTCTCCTTCCCCCTTTTTAAGTTAGAGATCAAACTCAACCCCCATGGCATTTTGACAAGATGTATACCATAAACTGAGGAAGAATATGGGAGGGGACCAAGAGAAACCGCCTCCTGGAAGAGATATAATGCAATCTTGAAGAAGAAGGGAGTTAAAAGTAGGACGACAAGAGGAGTATGTACCAGCATGAAATGTATAGATGGTCCTTACAAGAAAGGAGGCAAAGAAACCCTGGTGTCAGATAAACTATTAATGTACTTCAAGTAAGCGTATGAAACTACACAGCCTAGTCTTTTCTCAGAGAAGTACAATAAGCAGTAGTTGATGTTTGGAGAGTCCTGGAGTAAAAAATTTGTATGCTGTAACTCAAACATACCCTCCAAGGCTCTCCTCAGGAGGGTCCTTCGAGCTGCAAGTGTAGAGTGGAAATTGCAAGCCTGCGCCCGCTGGGAGGTCGCTACTAGAAGAGCTTTAATAAAATCAAACCGTTTATAAAAGACTGAGAGGAGACCTGGCTAAGAAACCCTTTGATAGGCAAATTTTATTTGTAAACCTATGTTTTAATGAATAATTTAAAATAACAATATAAAAATCTAAAATATACAAAAGTAGAATAATGTAAAGACCTCTGAAGATGTTCTCATCTCCAGCTTTTACATTATCAACTCATGAGCAGTCTGGTTTAACCTCTTTCTCTCCCATTCCTATAGGATTCCCTTCCATTAATCTTCTTTAAAGACAGATTACTCAGGTATCCTTAAATGAAGACTTGAATAAGGATCTTCATCTCTCTGAACAAGTATGAGAAATATAAAAAAATGAGAAAAAAGAAAACTGTTAATACTCTGTTTAGCACTTTTCATATTCTTTATCTTACTTAATCCTAACAATTCTAAAGGACTGTTATTATCATGATACAAACAGAGGAGTCCCTAGGTAGAACAATTGAGTGCTTGGCTACTAACTGAAAGGCTGGTTGTTCAAACACATCCAGAAGCATCTTAGAACAATCACCTAAAAATCAACTTTTAAAAGGTGATTGCCACAACACCTCAGTGGAACACAGGTCTACTCTAATATATATGGGGTAACCATGAATCATAATAGAGTTTAACAGCACCTGAAGGTGACACTATGCAAATAAGAAAATGTAGACTTAAAAAAGTGCAATGCTTGACAGATATAATTGGTAGGTGCCAGGAAGATAGGATTCCAACTACAGTCTTCCCAGATGGTTATAATCTTTGCCCACCAAAACTAGTTCCCTACAAAGTTACACAAAGTTACAAAGTTATTTGGATCACATCTACCATCCACTAAAGTATTAATTTCCTTCTCATGCCAGCCTGAGCTGTAGCTACTCCAAGAAACTACCTGATGATCTCAAGCACAGAAAGCATCCCCTGTAATCTCCCCCCTTCCCTGGTGATTGCCACACAGTGTGATGCTTCCCAACTGTGAACTTGACCCCCAATAGAACTGGTATCCTTAACATATAATTGAGACCATGTGGTCTCCAATGAAAAATACTTTAGAGTAACTACACATAGGTAGTTGGTTCTGCCTAGAACTCTTTGAGAACAGAAAGGGAGTGGTCTACAAAAAAAGCCAGGAAGACTTGAGAAGCCAGCCAGCCAGCCAGTCAATCTATCCAGAAAAAGGGTATCAAGAACACAAGTTCACATTGTGCAGCTAGGTTACCTGACCTGGACATTACAAGATGTTGCTGAAGGAGAGCCTCAGAGGAGGAGGAGAACATAAGGAAGCCTATTCACTGACTTCTCTCATCCACAATAAGGGAAACAAACAGAAAGGGGCAATGGAGTGTTGAGTTGAGAGTAAGCCCTCAGCAAAGACAATAATGTGAGTATATCAAGAAAACAAAGATTCTGACCACTGGGCCAATTTGCAGCATCATGATAGATGGTGAAGAGACTGAGATTGTTAACCGCTTTAGTTTGCTTGGCTAGACATTCAACATTCTTGGTACCAGCAACCAGGGAATTAAAAGATGAATTGCATTGGGAAAGTCTGCTGTCAGAGAACTCTACAAAGTACTGAAGAACAACAATGTCAGTCTGGAAACTAAGGTGCTCCCGATACTGGTCATGGTCTTTGCAATCACTTGCTATGCATCAGAGAGCTGGACAATGACTAGGGATGATAAAATTGATGCCTTTGAGCTGTGGTGTTGGAGAAGAGTATTGAATATATCATGGACTGCTAAGAGAACAAACAGGTTCATCCTGGAGAGGGTGAAGCCAAGGAGTGACCAGTCCTTGTAGGGGGACATCATGCTTGGGAGGATGGAGGGAAAGCCCAGGAGAACCTCGATAAGACGGATTGATTCTGTGACCGGGGAAATGGGGGAAGGTGTGTCAGAGACAGTAAAGCTGGTACAGGATAGAAGAGGGTTTAGGGCTGTTGTACATAGGGTTGCTATGAGTTGCAGGTGACTCGACAGCACCCAACAGCAACAGCATGACTGTTCTGTGGAGGGAAACTCACCAAAGACTCAAATTTACTATAAGTAGATGGTCATATTGGGTTGGTGTGTTTGTGTTCCTCTGTCAAGCATGCACCAAAATTCCACAGTAGGAAAAGTGGTAATTGCATAAGCCATATTACACACATTAATCCATTCTTCAGTTTGTGAAAATTATCCATGTAAAAATTTTTAATAGGACAGATTATGTTAATCAACTTGATGGCAGTTTTTGTTTTTAAAATATGCTACTTCAACTATTATATTATTTCACCTATTCTCAAATAAGGTAATCTTTGACCTTTAATAGCATGTGCACGCGCGGAAGCACACACACACACAATCAGTGCCAAGAACTAAGTGTGAAGGCCAAAGAAATATCAGGATTGGTGGATTAATATAAATGACTGAGTTAAACGTGTCTACATAAACAGTTCCACAAAAATGACATTAACAATGCATCCTTAATTTACTTTTGGAGAACTAGATCAGAAAGCTGGCAGAACAAGAGTAAGAGATCAACCACCCTTTCTACCACATTTTCTACTTTCTTAACCAGGGAGGCAAGAGAAACTGTTAATGAGCAATGATGTCAGTCTAGAGACTAAGATGCATCTTGATCCAGGCCATGGTCTTAGCAATTATTTGCTATGCATCAGAAAGCTAGACAATGAGTAAGGACAACAGAAGAACTGCTGCCTTTGAGTTGTGGTAAAAAAAAAGAGTACTGAACATATCATGGACAGCCAGGAGAACAAATAGGTCTGTCTTGGAGAGGGTGAAACCAAGTTTCTCCTTGGAGACAAGGATTTTGAAGCTCCGCTTCATGCTTTGAGCCCATAGCCAGGACAGATCAGTCCTTGGAGAGGGACACCATGCTTCAAAGGGTGGAAGGACAGTGCAGGAGAGGACAACCACAGAGAAGATGGACAGACACAGTAACTGGGCATTGGGATTAGGTGTGTTGGAGTAAGTGAGACTGGCTAAGGATAGGACAGGATACAGAGCCACTGTATACAGAACTCAACAGCACATAACAACCACAATGTCCTCCAGGATGCCTCTCACCATCTCCCAAAAGTCCTATTCAGAAAACTTGTCTTGCACATTAGAAACATTATCTTTTCCATTGAAAAGTCAAATATTTAATTGTCAACCAGAGCAGCTAGTTTTGTCATTTATTAGCTGGGCAACTTATACAAGTCTTAAGTCACTGAGCTGACATTTAAACTAGTGCAAATATAACGTTCAGACCTTTATGACTGCACTGAGGAAAGCTGGGTGTGAAATAAGTATTATAGGAGAGGTGGCGCCAGTCCAATCCTATTTTTATTGCATATGTCACTATTTCCCCTTCACAGTGACAAACTCAAAACCATCATGAATACATGCTGCTTGTCCTTTTACATTTTCATTGAATGAGAATTTTTCATAGTATTTCTGCTGATTTTAGTAGCTGATGTTAGATTGATCTTAGCTGAAAGCAGGGAATACCAGAAGAATGTCTATGTTTCATTGATTACGCAAATGCATTTAACTGTGTGGATCATAACAAACTGTGGATGACTCTGAGAAGATTGGGAATCCCAGAACATTTAATTGTGCTAATGTGAAACCTATACTTGGACCAAGAGGCAGTAGTCAGAACAGAGCAAGGTAACACTGCATGGTTCAAAACTGGGAAGGGTGTACACCAGGGATGTGTCCTGTTCTCCATACCTTTTCAACCTATATGCAGAGCAGATTATCTGGGAGGCTGGGCTCTATGAGGAGAATTGTGGCATCAGGATTAGTGGAAGATCTATTAACAATCTGCCTTACGTGGATGACACAGCCCTGCTTGCTGATACTGAGGAAGACCTCATGCACTTGCTGC
>NW_006400193.1:317353-318518 GCF_000299155.1 Elephantulus edwardii | reverse complement strand
TAATCATTGTCTAACTCTCTGATGCATAACAAGTGATTGCAAAGACCATGGCCTGTATCAGGCGCACCTTAGTCTCCAGAGAGACACCACTGCTCTTGAGTACTTTAGAGAGGTCATTAACAGCAGACTTTCCCATCGCAATATGTTTTTTTTAATTTCCTGACTGCTGGTGCCAAGAGTGTTGACTGTGGAGCCGAGCAAACTGAAGCTGTGAGCAATCTCCATCTCTTCACCATCCACCCTGATGCTACCAATTGGTTAAGCAAAAGTAAATGTTAAGTTTTCACCAAGGGGACTGGATAGATTGCTAATAATTTAGTAACATGGCATCTTTTAGGGGTAGGATCATGTAAATAACATGTATGGAACACTTACATGGGTGGAAATTGGTCAATTTTGCAATGCCACTAGACTTAAAAAGAGCCAGCCCAGAGGTGAGAAGGTGGATCCCATTATCATCAAGCAAAAAAGCAGTGTTACAGGTCCTCTGCCCCCAAGACTCCTGTGCTGAAAAACCTCAACCAAGGAGACAGAGAGATGTAACATCCAAGAGATGGTCAGCAGCAGTGCTGGAGAAAGGGCAAGTAAGGCAGCAGAATTAGAAGACTGGCATGAGACACAGCAGTAGGCTACCTTGACCACAGAGCAAGAAACACGAGTGCCTTTGTGCAGGAGGCTTGCTGGTAGAGTGGACAGGCAACTGACTGCCAGGTGAGCTAGGTTTATTGACCTACTGAGTGAAAGTTGAGGCATGCTGATGGAGTGACATGCTTTGGAACAATTAAGAGAGCTTTGTAACAAAAACTCAAGACAGAAGCCAGGCCAAGGGGCAAAGGGACAGAGAAAACTGCCTTTGGGCATGGCTGTGGGAAGGCTGTCTGAACTTAAGAACAGTAAAAGGACAGCATGCTTAGAGAGGTAGAGGGTCAGAGAGGAGAGGAAAACCCTCAGCTAGATGCCCTAACACAGTGACTGTAACAACAGGCTTAATATAGCCACAGAATGGAAAAAAGCCACCAAATGGGAAAACATAATTGGGTAATAACATATCAGATAAGGGACTTATATCCAGAATTTATTAAATACTTGAGCACCACAAAAAGATAAAGGTAAATAATCCAATAGAAAAATGGGCACAGGATATGAACAGGCACTTCACCGAAGA
>NW_006400193.1:312142-312998 GCF_000299155.1 Elephantulus edwardii | reverse complement strand
TGTGATGGGAAAGTCTGCTGTTAAGGACCTCTCTAAAGTACTCAAAAGTAGCCTGATCTGTAATTAGTCAGAAGCTCTCCATAACAAACTGCTTTAAAAATACAGCTTTGGAATTTTAGAAAACTTAAGTTGTCTCAGGATTATACTTCAACATAAAAGAATAAAAATATTCAAAACTGGACCAATAAGCAAAATCACAGTATCAGGAAATTAGGAATTAATGTTAACACTAATCTCTTAATAGGAGTGAGTGTTAGGAAGTCTGTGATTTGACAATTCCTTGGAAATGTTCCTTCCTTTCTTCCTCTGCATCTTGCTTTTCTTTACTTTGCCAAATAAAAATGCAAACCAGGACCAATGCCACAAGCTTTGTCTAATGCCATGTGACTATTACATGAACTGCAGTTATTTCTCCAATAACGTTTTTACTTAATGTCTAACAAAGTGCTCTAAGACAACTATTGTAAGTAATAACAGAGTAAAAGTACCCCACTTCCTTTCATTCAATAGACTATAAAATAATCAGTGTATGCTCCTTTAAAACAATGTACTCTATGAAATCAAATGAAAAGATGAGAAGGCAAAGAGAGGCAAGGAATCTCAATTAGCATAAACAGACCAAATGGAAATAAGAACATACTGTGGAAAATGTAGCCAATATCATTGAACAATTTATTTAAAAACTGGAAAATGCAAACCTAAGTTCATGTATTAAGAATGGACCTAAAATGCCCATCAACAAACGAAAGGATAGAGAAGCTGTGGTATATTCACACAATGGAATACTAAGCTGCACTGAAAAACAAGGAACTCATGCAATATTATTCAAAATGGGTGACCCTGGAGGACATTATGC
>NW_006400193.1:288693-311787 GCF_000299155.1 Elephantulus edwardii | reverse complement strand
TCATTAAAATTAATAAAATAAAATTTTAAAAAAGAATGGACCTAAAACATAAAAAATTATAATTAAAAGACAAAACGTCACATTAGTACACTAGCAAATTTTGTCATTTCTTGTCATTATCATTTATATCTCTTTACATGGCAAAGAAATGCACCTTAGGTTTTATTTTTCTCATAATCCTTTGCAAGAAAATGTCTTCCTTTCTGAATTAAATGTTTTCCTGTCATATAACCATATTAAGAAGTTGCACTGCCCATTTCAGCTACCCATTTCAGCTGCGCTGCAGGAGAAAGGAGCCAGGGTCAGTTACAGGTTGGTTTTGACTCAACAAGACACAACATAACCATATTAAAAGCGCAGAAAAGTCCTGTAGTAACAAAATATTATCATTTCTCAACAGTGGAGATCAGCATGTCTCATTGCTGCTCTTTGGGATTATTCAATGATCTGTGGAAGTTTCATTATTGATTATAAGAGATATGGCTGGCGGTGCTTGTACTGTGTCAATTGCAGTCATTATTTATCAATCTACCTGGTCAATGGTCTTCCTCTCCTTTGCCAACCCTCTGTCTTTCCAAACAAGATGCCCCTCTCCAAAATACACCCTTTCCTAACAACATGCCTAAACATGTGAGACAAAATATTTACATACAAGATGCACAAGTATATTTTGCATTGTTGTTGCTGTTATTTGCCACTGAGTTGCCTGCAACTCTAGTGACCTATGTACAACACCTGAGCCGGTCTCATCCACTCGACACACCTAATCCCATTGCCCCAGTTACCCTGTTAATCCATCTTATTCGTAGTCTTCCTCTCCTGCTCCTTACCCTTTAAAACATGACGTCCTTCAAGGACTGGTCTCTCCTGGCCATGGGCCCAAATTATGTGAGACGGAGCTTCAAAATCCTTTCCTCTAAGGAGAAACTTGGTTTCACCCTCTCCAAGACAGACCTATTTGTTCTCCTGGCTTTCCATGGTATATTCTTCTTCAACACTCCACTGCAAAGGCATCAATTCTTCTGTCATCCTTAGTCATTGTCCAGCTCTCTGACGCATAACAAGTAATTCAAAGACCATGGCCTGGATCAGGCGCACCTTACTCTAGACTGACATTGTTGCTTCTCAGTACTCTGGAGAGGTTCCTGACAGAAGATTTACCCAATACCATTTTATCTTTTGATTCCTGAGTGCTGGTGCCAAGAGTGCTGATTGTGGAGCCAAGCAAGCTGTAATTGTTAACAACCTCAAACTCTTCTCGGTCTATCATGGCCCAGTGGTGAGAAAGTTTGTCTTCTTGATGTTGAGCTTCAATCAACAGGTCTACAGTCCTTGACTTTCTGCAGCAAATGTTTCAGGAGGTCCCTGATTTCAGCAAGCACAAGGTTGTATCATCTGCATATCACAGATAAATCTTTCTCCAATCTTGGAGACACCTCACTCCTCCTCATAAAATCTAGCCTCTCAAATTATCTGTTCCCCATATAGATTGAAAATTTATGGAGAAAGACTGCATCCTTGACTCATTCCGTTTCTGATTTTGAACCATGCAGTGTTTCCTTGCTCTATTATGACAACACCCTTCTTGTCCAAGTATACATTTTGCATGAGCACAATAAAGTGTTCTGGGATTCCCATTCTTCTCAAAGTTAGCCACAATAGCACTAGAACATACATCAGCTAGTTCTTAAACAAAGCTGCCTTTTCCTAATATTCTACTTTATTATTAGCTTCTTTGGGACAATATCTTGTAGGGTGTCCTTCTTTGGGAAACAAAGGATTAAAATTTTCAGGTCAAACCAACTCAAAATTCAAAAAGAAGACAAGAGGATCCTGATTAAAATTCTCATTCCTGCACTTGAGTGTAACATTTTGGGAAACTCTCAAGTACTTCTGGATATAATGTTCCTTATCTGTAAAATTAGATACGACAAGGAGTTCCACATGGCGTAAAATCAAGAAAGATTTTCTAAATAGTTGTTCAATACAGTGAGTGTATAATCTGAAAAGCTGAATTATGTGAAAAAAAAAATTAGGCACCAAGATTAGAAGACTTAACAACAACCTACTTTATTTAGATGACATAAACTTGCTTGCAGAAAGAAAGAGAAGAAGATCTGAAGTGCTTACTGCAGAAGATCAAAGATCACATCCTTTAATAAGGATTACACCTCAACATCAAGAAAACCTACAGACTGGGAAAAAACATTTGGTAAGTACTCAGGAGCAACAGTGTCTCTCTGGAGACTAAGGTGCGCCTGATACAGGCCATGGTATTTGCAATCGCTTGTTATGCATCAGAGAGTTGGACAATGACTAGGGAGGACAGAAGGAGAGTGGATGCTTTTGAGCTATGGTGCTGGAGAAGGGTACTGAATGTACCCTGGACTGCCAGGAAAACAAACAGATTTATCTTGGAGAGGATTAAACCAAGCTACTCCTTGGAGGCAAGGATTCTGGGGCTTCGTCTGACATACTTTGGACATGTTGCCAGGAGGGACGGGTCCTTGGAGAGGGACATCATGCTTGGGAGGGTTGAGGGACAACGCAGGAGGGGAAGACCCTCTATGAGATGGATTGATTCGGTGACTGGGGTAATCGGGATGGGTGTGTCAGAGGCGGTGCGTTTGGCGCAGGACAGAGCAGGGTTTAGGGCTGTTGTGCATAGGGTCGCTATGAGTCGGAAACAACTCGACGGCACATAACAACAATACCATCTCAATCAAAATTCTTATAACTAAAGTTTACAGAATACTTCTGGGCCTCCACAAGAAAAAGACTCATAACCCAATTACAAAATGGGCAAAAGACACGGAAAGAATTTTCACAGAGAAGATATTCAAATGGCAAACAGACACATGAAGAAATGCTCCAAATCACTGGCAATAAGAGAGATGCAAATCAAAATCACAATGAGGTATCATCTCACTCCAGTAACAGTGGCAAAGTTTAACAGGGCAGCAAGTAATAGATGTTGGAGAGGATGTGGTGAGAAAGGAACTCTTATACATTGTTGGTGGGATTGTGAAATAGTGCAGCCATTCTGGAAGGCAGTTTAGGGCTTCCTCGAAACACAATAGCAAGGAGTTGGAAACAACCTAAGTGCCCATCAACAAACAAATGGATAGAAAAGCTGTGGTATATTCACACAATGGAATACTATGCTGCATTGAAAAACAAGGAACTCATGCAATATTATTCAAAATGGGTGACCCTGGAGGACACTATGCTGTGTGAAATATCTCAGTCACAAAAGGACAAATACTATATGGTGCCACTGTTATAGAATGAGGCTTACATCAGGTTGGGGGTAAGACTGAAAAACTGGATAAATTATGTTTACTGCATTGAAGCCAATGAGGGAGAGAATAGTTTAAAAGTAATATATTTTAGGGCATTATGATTATCATAAGAGTCTAGAATGAGGGTTGCAGAGTGGAGTATATTCGGGGTAGGGGTGTGCAGGCGGATTGTATACCAATGAAGGAGTTTTTCTTTTGTTTTTCAAGGAGAAGAGTGAACTGGGGGTGGCGGTAGGGTGGGCGGGGAGAAAAGTGCAACAATGAATGAATGGAAATCCAAAACCTCTGTAGATGTTTATTGAAATTAAAAAGAAAAAAAAAGCTGAACATAGAAATTCCATATGACCTAGCTATCTCACTACTTGGAACATACCCTGAGAAAACAAGAACTGAGGCACAAATTGAGATTTGTACACTAAGGTTCAAAGCAGCATTATTCACCATCACAAGACCATGGTAACAGCCCAAATGTCCAACTACAAACGAATGGATTGAGAAATTATGTTCACACAATGGAATACTATGCAGCACACAGGAGCAATGATTTTGTAAATTATTACCTAATTTGGGAGAAAACTGGAAAGCATTATGCTGAGTGAATTAACACAGTCTCACAAGAATAAATATTGTGGAAAACTGTTGTTGTAGATTAAGTATAAGGTTCTAAGAGGGGTTGGGCAGGTTGGAAGCAGAGGGATGAGGATGTGCAGGGGGCATTAATCATGGGGCTGTACAATTTGATGGGTAGGAGGGTGAGGGAATTTGAAAGAATTCTTGAAAAATAATGTATTCAAATTTTGTAAATAAACTAGTAGAAAATTAATTTAAAAATCATTACCACTGTAACAATAGGCAACATCACCATAAATGGAATAAAGACTGAAGTTTTCAATAATTTTATTTTACTTGGATGCACAATCAACACTCAGGGAAACAGCAGTCAAGAAATCAAAGGATGTGCTGCATTGGGTAAACCTGCTATCAAAGATCTCTCCAAAGTGCTAAAAAGCAAGGATATCAGTTTAAAGACTAAGAAGTGCCTGATCCACGGCATGGTCTTTTCAATTATTTCCTACATAGGTGAAATTGGACAATGAATAATTAAGTCCAAAGAAGAACTGGTGCCTTCCAATTATGATATTCGAGAATTGACCACCCCAAGGACTGTCAAACGAACAAAATCTGTCTCAAAGGAACTGCAAATAAAGGTAAGGATGCTGAAATTTAGTTTCACATGCTTTGGGCATCTTGTCACAAACGGGCAGTCTTTGGAAAAAGATATCATGCTGGAAAGAGCAAGGGACAGAGAAAGAGAGGAAGACCCTCAACAAGATGAACTGACACAGTTACTGTAATAAAGGGCACAAACATGTTGGAGATCACTAAGAGTCATAATCAATTTGACAACCAATGACACAACCTTGCTTGCTGAAAGTGAAAAGGACCTGATGCTCTTGCTGAAGATCAAAGACTACAGCCTTCAATATGGCTATATTTCAACATCATGAAAACAAAATTACTCACCACTGGACCAATAGGCAGCATCATGACAGATGAAGAAAAGACTGAAATTGTCAACAATTTCATCTTGCTTGGATTCACAGTCAACACCCTTGGTACTAGTAGTCAGGAGACAGACGTATAGCATTGTAAAGGTCTACTGGCAGAGATCCCTCTAGTCATAAGGAGCAATGATGTCAGTTAAAGACTAAGATATGTCTGGTTTAAGCCACAGTCCAATTACCTGCTATGCGTATGAAAGCTGGACAAAATCAAGGCATTTGAGTGATGTGGGATGAGTGATAATATCTCAAGTTGTTGTTGTTAAGTGCCATCAAGTCATAGGCGACTCACTGCAACCCTATGAACAAAAGTCCTCAACATTTGTGTGACTTTCATCCATTCTCCAGGTTCATAGGGTTGAGTTATGTTGGATGAGTGATGAATAATATCTTATGTTGTTGTTAAGTGCCGTCAAATCTTAGGCGACTCATAGTGACCCTATGAACGAAAGTCCTCAACACTGTGTGACTTTCATCCTTTCTCTAGGTTCATAGAGTTTCCAGAGGCAAGCTATTTACGGAAGTAGATGCCACTCCTGCTCCCAATCTTGTTTTAATCGGGGAGCTCCACCAAACACTGTCTGCCATGGGTAAGCATAAACACATTTGATACATCAGTGTCAGTGTTCAGCTTCACAGCAACCACAAGTTACCTCTGTACGGCAAGTGGACACACCAAGGCTAAACGACCTAGAAGAATGTTTGAACAAAATAGATTGCCAAAAAAACCCAAATAGCTATGTCTTAGACAAAATGCAATGAGGATGCTCCTTAGATGCAAAGATGATGGAGCTTCATCTCACATATTTTGGAGAAGTTGTTAGGAGAGGTTATTCATTGGAAAGGGATAGGGTCGAAAAAGAGAGAAAGACTCTCAAAGACAGATGGACTGATACAGTGCCTGAGGCAAATGTGTCAAAGATGGTAAGACTGAAGTAGGACTGAGTTCATATCTACTGTTCATAGTGTAGCTTTGAGTCATAATCTATGGCACCTAACAACAACGGAAACACAAGGAGTTGCTGTGATTCAGTTATAAAACATTATAGAATCATATACTTTTGTAAATAAGCATTATACATTGGTTTTAGGAATGACAGAATTGAACACAAGTAAATGGAGAACTAGAAAAAATGTTCTGTATGTTAAGAATTTGCTTCAGTTTAAAATGTCCTAGGAAAATATTCCCCAACAAGGGAAAAAAATACACACATCTATCCTAACTCCTCACTTATTATCTTATTATCTGACATTTCACATTTACACAGGAAGGCTGTGGTAGCATAGTGGTAAGACGTGGTTCAAATCCACAGCTATAAAAAAAAAAATTTTAAAAAAATCCACAGCTATTCCACAGAAGAAGGATGAGCAATCTCCTTCTTTTGGTTTACTGCCTCTGAAAACCCACTGGAGGGTCTGCTATGTGTTGGTTCTGCCTCAACAGCACACACATCTAACTACCTTGTGTATTTACAATATACTGCTGGCAGCATAACCCTAATACAAAAATCAGACAAAGACATTACCAAAAAAGAAAACTACAAACCATTATCTCTCATAAACATATATGTAAAAATCCCTAACAAAATCCTAGCCAATAGGATCCAAAAGCACATCTAAAAAATAATTCATCACAATTGAGTGGTATTCATAACAGATATGCAAGGATGGTTCAAGTAACAAGAACCATTGTGATCCTAGCAATTGATGCAGAAAAGGCATTTGACAAAACTTCAACATCTTCCTGATTAAGACACTCGGCAAAATTAGAACAGAAGATCATTTCCTCAACATAGTGAAAAGTATATATGCAAAACAAAGAGACAATATTATTCTCAAAAGAGAAAGACTAAAAACATTTTATTTGCGAACAGTGACAAGTATACCCACTGTCGCAACTTTTATTCAATACTGTACTGAAAGTACTTGCTAGGGTAATATGACTGGAGGAGAAAATAAAAGGCATTCAGATCAGCAAAGAGATAGCTGAACTGTCACTACAGGCAGATGATATAAAGAGTACACAGAAAACCTCAAAAACTCATTAAAAAAAAAAGCTAGGACATCAATTTAGTAGAGTGGAGGGATACAAGATCATGGAAACCAAGAAAGCAATATCATTTACAATAGCCAGCCACAAATTGAGATACTTGGGTGTGAACCTAACTAGAGACACAAATGACCTGTACAAGAAAAACTACAAAATATTTTTGCTAGAAACAATAAAAGACCTAAATAAGTGAAAAATGTTCCCTGCTCATGGATAAGAAGACTCAATATTGTGAAATGACAATCCTACCAAAAACAATTTATATGTGCAATGCAATCCCAATACAAATACCAAATTCCTTTTTCAAGAAGATCAAAAGGGACTGTCAAGTTTATTTGGAGAGGAAAGAGACCCCAAATAAGCAAAGCACTTCCGAAAAACAAAAATGAAGTGAGCAGCATAGCGCTCCCTGACCTCAAAACCTACTACACAACAGTAGTAACCAAAATAGCATAGTACTGGTACTATGACAGGCACACAGACCAATGGAACAGAAATGAGAACACAGAAACGGACCCTGCATTCTGTGGTCAACTGATATTCAACAAGGAAATAAAACCTATCAAATAGGGAAACGACAATCTCTTCAATAAATGGTTCTGGCAAAACTGGACTGCTACCTGAAGAATATATTGGTTATTTCTGTAAGGGAAGAGTCTTTCATCTGCTAGGTAAAAATGCTTGTCTGTCTGATATTGTTCTAACACTAAACATCCAAATTAAGACAGATTAGGAAAAAGGACTGGCCATCCACTTCCAAAATATAACAGGCCTTTGAAAACCCTATGTACAGCAGAGCACGCTTAGAACAGACTAACAGACATGGCAACTGAAGCGGAGCCCTCAATTTTGGAAATACAAAGGAGAAACAGGTGTAAGAAAAATTAATAATTGGTACGTAGAATGTGAAAAGTATGAATGTAGGAAAACTAGACACTGGAAAGAAACAGAACGCATAAATATTGACATAATGGGTATTAGGAAAATGAGATGGATTAGCATGGGACATTCTGAATCCCACAATCATATGATCTCCTATTCCGAAGTAGAAAGGTTGAGAAAAAATCGGGTCGCTTTCATAGTAGAAAAGGCCATTTCTAGATCCATCTTGAAATACGGTATTGTGAGTGACAGGATAATATCCATACACATCTAAGGAAGGCCTGTTAATACAATTATCATTCAAATTATGCACTTATAATCAGAGTCAAAGGGGAGGAAATAGATGATTTCTATCAACTGTTGCAGTTAGAAATCAATCAAACATGTAACTAAGATGCATTAATAATAACAGGTTACTGGAATGCAAAAATTGGGAACCAGGAAGAAGTATGAATAGTCGGAAAATATGGACTTGGTGACAGAAATGAGGCTGGGGACAGAATGACATAATTCTGTACAATCAATAATTTAGTCATAGCAAATACCACCTATAGAAAACATAAACGCAGGCTATACACATGTATTTCACCTGATGGGGTGTACAGGAGTCAGATCGATTATATCTGTGGAAGGAATCATTGGAGAAGTTCAATATCAGCAGTGAAAACTAGGCCAGGTGCTGATTGTGGAAATGCTCATATGCAAGTTCAAATTAAAGCTAAAGAAGGTTAAGTCATTTCCATAGGAATCAAAATTTGATCCTGAGTCTATGCCCTATGAATTTAAAAACCAACTCAGGAATGGGTTTGAGGCCTTGAACACTAATGAACGAAGGCCAGATGAGCTGAGGGAAGATATCAAGAATATCGTTCATGAAGAATGCAAAAAGTCATAACAAGGAAGAAGAAGAAAAGACCAAAATGGATGTCAGAAGTTGACTGAATATTGCACTAGAGCGCCGAGAAGCCAAAGCAAAGGGAAGAAATCAAGACGTTAAGGAGCTGAATAGAAGGGCAGCTTGAGAAGACAAGGCAAAATATTATAATGATATATGCAAGGAGCTGGAGTCAGAAAATCAAAGGCCTGAACTCGCTCAGCATTTCTTAAGCTGAAGGAACTGAAGGAAAAAAACTCAAGCCACGAGTTGAAATGCTTAAGGATGCTATGTGCAGAATATTCAATGATTCATGGAAGCAGTATACAGAGTCATTTTACCAAAAAGAATTGGCTGACACAGAAGAATTTCAAGAAACAACATATAAGCAAGAAGCAATGGTGAGGAATGAGGAAATCCAGGCTGCTCTGAAGGACTTGACAAAAAATAAAGTCCCAGGAATTGATGGAATACCAACTGACGTGCTCACCAAGTTGTGCCAAGAAATCTGGAATACAACTATTTGGCCTAATGACTGAAAGAGATCCATATTTATTCCCATTCAAAAAAAAGTGTGGAAATTATCGAACAACATCACTAATTTCACACACTAGCAAAATCCTGAAGATTATCCAGAAATGACTGGAACAGTACACTGACAGAGAACTATCAGAAATACAAGCTGGATTTAGAAGAGATCGTGGCACTAGAGACATTATTGACAATGTCAAATGGATCTTGGCAGAAAGCAGAGAATACCAGAAGAATGTCTATCTTTGTTTTATTGACTATGCAAAGGTTGTATAGACCACAACAAATTATTGGTAACCTTGAGGAAAATGGGAATCCCAGAACATTTGATTATGTTTATGTGAAACCTATACTTGGACCAGGAAGCAGTCCTCAGAACAGAGCAAGGAAGGAAACACAGCATTGTTCACAATCAGGAAAGGAGTGTGTCAGGGATGCATCTTATCCCCATACCTCTTCAATAATATGCAGAACATATTATTCAGGAAGCAGGGCTTTATGAAGAGGAACGTGGCATCAAGATTAGAGAAAGACTCATTAACAACCTACAATATACAGATGATACAACCTTGCTTTCTGAAACTAAAGAGGACCTGAAGTGTTTGCTGCAGAAGGTCAAGGATTATAGTCTTCAATATGGATTGAAGCTCAAAATCAAGAGGGCAAAGATTTTCACCACTGGGCCAACTGACAGCACTATGATAGAGGGAGAAGAAACTGAGGTTGTTAGTGACTACAGCTTGCTTGGTTCACAATCAACACTCTTAAAACCAGCAGAATTGTTTGGGAAAATCTGCTGTCAGGGACCTCTCCAAAGTGCTGAAAAGCAACAATGTCAGTCTAGAGACAAAGATGCACTTAATCCAGGCCATGGTCTTCAGAATTACTTGTTCTGGACAATGACTAAGGATGACAGAAGAATAGATGCTTTCGAGTTGTGGTGCTGCATAAGAGTCCTGGACACACTATGGACTGTCAAGAAAATAAATAGGTCTGTCTTGGAGAGGGTGAAACCAAGTCTCACCTTAGAGGGTAGAATTTTGAAGCTCCATCGCACATACTTTGGGCACGTGGCCAGGAGAGACTGGTCCTTGGAGAAGGACATCATGCTTGGAGGGATGGAGGAACAGCACAGGAGAGGAAGACCCCGGATCAGATGGATTGATACAGTATCAGATGGGGCAATAGGGGTTGGTGTGTTGAAATTAGCGAGACTGGCTCAGGACAGGGAAGGGTTCAGAGCTGCTGTACAGAGGGTTGCTATAGGTCGCAGGTGACTCAACAGCACATAACAACAACAACATACTATATTAGGTTTTTTAAATATTTTTTATATTGGGTTGTTTTGGGTTTTTTTAGACTCTTGTTTCAGAGTCAACAAGACCTTGCGGAGGGCCTTTGTATTTAAAAGTCAGTTATTATATTTTGGAGGAACATTCTTCTAAGTGGTACAGCACTCTTCTATCAATATGTTGTACTGAGGTACTCTGAGGTTGCTGTGATGCTGAACATTGTGCCACTGGGGTTTCAAATGGCATAACCATTACCCATGCTGGACAGTGTTTGGGGAGCTCCAAGTTTAAGACAGGTTTGAAAGCAGGAGTAGCATCCACTTCCTAAACAATATGCCTCTGGAAACTCTATGAACTTTGAGCAACAATAGTTATAGAAAGGCTTCAGGTCTTCAGGCATAGGGTCGCTATGACTCATGTTCGATTTGACAGCTATCAACAACAACGTGCAGAAAGCTAAAAGAGGATCTGCATCTCACACCATACACAAAAATGAACTCAACGTGGATCAGAGACCTGAGAGTAAAGCCCAAAACCATAAATAAAGTTTTTCAGAAACAAACTAGGATCAAGCTAAGAAGGCCTAGTTTCATAAAGACAAATGCTGTGTAAGACCATTATTGTAGAAACAGATAACTAGTAAAATGTGTATGAGGATCTAAGCAGGGGAGGAAGCACAGGATTGTGGATGGGTGGAGGGTGTAAAAACAGAATAGCACAATTTGATGGGTGGAGAGAGGGGTGGATAAAGGAAAGGGGAAAGATCAAATGTGAAAAACAATGTATATGAACTTTTAAGAGAAAACTGTATAAAATAAAAATTTTATAAAAAAAAACAAAAAAACAAATAAACCCAAAACAAACAATATACTGCTGGCAACAAATGCTAGAATGCTGACATATGAGACAAGGGTAACAATGGCAGTTGAGTTTAATGCTTTTCATCAACTTTACTAGGCCATGATTCTTACATGCAATGATGTAATTTGGCAATTAGAAAATTATGTAGTCAGCTTGCATTTTGTGATGATATAGTCATCCTTCATTCATAACAACAAACTTTTGATACCTGCTCTTTGGAATCGAATCATATTAGAAGTGAGGGGTGAGTATACAAATATATATACACATGAGTCTTCAAAATTCAGCCTTCTTGTACAAATAATCTTTCTAAAATTATCTTCTATGTACACTAAACCACATTCCCATTGATTCTACCTCATAACAATCCTGTAAGTCCAAGAACTGTCTCAAAAGGTTTCCCAGGCTACCATCATTAGAGAAGTATTTGGTTACATCTTTCTCCACAGACCAAGTAGTGGGTTCAAACCATTCACCTTTTGGTTATCAGCTGAATCCTGCACCTATGGACTCCTTGGCTAGGATAACTACATGCATCATATGTGTAACAAATGATTACATATGCCACCAGAGCCTTTGATAAACTGGTTAAACAGTGAAGAGGACAGAGGATTTGAAGTACTCAATGGAAAAGATTAAAAGACTATAGAATTCAATATGGATTGCACTTCAACATAAAACAAAAATCTTCACAACCGCAAAAATAAGCAACATCATGATAAATAGAGAAAAAATAGAAATTGTTAAAGATATCATTTTACATGGATCCATAATAATGACCATGGATGTAGCATTCAAAGAGTCAAACAACATCTTGCACTGTGCAAACCTCCTGTTGAGGACCTATTTAAAGTACTAAGAAGCAAGAACACTTTTCAGACCAAGGTGTGTTTTCACATGCATATGAAAGTTGGACAATAAACAAGGAAGACTTAAAAAGAGTCAATGCCTTTGAACTGTGGTGTTGGTGAAGAGTACTGAATCAACTTTTCGGCCAACAAGAGCAAACAAAACTGTCTTAGAAGTCAAGGTATTCCACAGAAGTGACTACAGTGAGATGTGGTCTCATATAACGTGGGACAGTCCTTGGAAAGGGATACCATGCTTAGAAAAGTAGAAGTCAATGAAGGAAAGGAAGACCCTCAACCAGATTGACATAATGATTACAATAATGGGCTTAAGTACAGGACAGATTGTAAGAACGGCACAGAAACAAGTGGGGTTTTATGCTATCGTACAGGGTCGTTATGACTTGGAGTTGAGTCAATTCCCACATAACTAATAACACTACTAGAAATAGTAATTTCTCAATTACTCACACTGATGAAGAGAAGTAACAGTACAGATAACACTTAAACTGCTTATTACATAATCAAACCATACAATTTTTTAAGCAATGTCTTCCAACCAAGTTTTGCAAAAAGCATGTATTAAAACAACTTGTATTTTCCAAGTATACAATCACTACGACTAAATTTCCAACCCTGCCAAGCCACAAGCTTACCAAGGAATAAGAATGTTAACACTACTCAACTACTTCTGTTTCACCGCAGTATTAGAGTTTGGAGTGTAGGAATAGAGTAGCAAAGTATAGCCAGAGTGCTGCTTGGAGGAAAAGATGGTAATGCTCCCTCTCACATACTTTGGGCATGCTGCTAGGAGAGACTATTCCTTGGAGAGGTACATCCTGCTTGGAAAGGGAGGAAGAAGGTCGATCAAAGAGAGGAATACCTCATCCTGATGCACTGACACAGTAACTGCAGCACAGTGTTCAGATCTGTGGTTCACAATGACGCTAGGAGTCGTACTGGACTCGACAACACCTAACAACAACATGCGAGTTTAAGTTTCATCTGGGTTCTCGGAACTCTTCAAGTAACCAGCTGGAAAATCAAAGAGTGATGCAAAGGCGACTTTCATTTCCCCAGCTACTACCAAGGAACAACCTACCCTGCAGTTAACTGTAACTAGTCAGCACGACTTCACTAATAAAATCTTTTTTTCCACCTAAAATTAGTACTCCTGGGACCTGTCACGGGCAGTTTTGCGGACCCTGCGCGCCACCCCCTCACACAGTGAACCCCGCGCCCCTACCCCACAAGGGCAACAGGATGGTCGTGCGGACTGGCACCCATCCTCTGGTACTGGCCTCGCAAGGGGTCCACCCTAGGACTCCGTATGGCCGGACTTTGGACCCACCACGGCAAAGGCTGGCTTTGAAAAGCCTAAGGGGGAACACCTGAGCAACTCCCGCCAGGTTCCTCAGTGCAGCATCTGTTTCCCTATTGGCAGGAGTAAGGCGCTCCAGGAGCCAAGGACTCCTGGAAGGGGCCGGAAAGTTCTGGAAGTCGCAGCGCCGGCCATTGTAAACCACCCCAAAGTCTTAAGTGTAGTCTGTGCCCCGGCGCCGCGCACCAACCTGCAAGTGACCTGTTTGGTGCTCATGGTGGTAGAGCTTAAGAGGAATAGTCGCCAGGCCGCCACCTTCCGTCGCTGTCCCGGGTGCGCCTGCGCGCCGTACTGCTTCCTGCCGGTCGCGTCACGCTTGCGCGCAGCCGTGCGCGTGCGGCGTCCTTGCAACGCCGGTTAGGAAATTTGCGACCCGTCACAATAGGTTCCGCACGCGGGAATAGGGCAGACCAAGGTAGGTTTCTCATGGCTTCACCGGGTCCTCAGTTTTCCAAACTTGCTGGTGGCATTGGTGTAGAGACCTACTTTGGCTAGTCAGAATTTTCCCGGGTAATGATAGTTCCAGCCACTCTACCCCATAAGCAGTCCCTTAATTATCCTTACAATTTCACAGAACAAAACTCCCACTTGTAAACTGCATGCTTTAATTATAAATATTGCTACATATCCCATCTCAAGAATACTAGTAGAATGGCTATTTGTGCTTTATTGACTATGCAAATGCATTTGACTAATGCCTTTCACCATAACAAATTATAGATAATAAATATTGAGAAGAATGGGAATCTCAAAACACTTAATTGTGGTCAAAGGAAACCTATACCTAGAACAAGAATCTGTTGTCTTATCAGAATAAAGGGAACACTGCATGGTTAAAAGTCAGGAAAGGTGTACATCAGAGTTATATCCTTTCTCTATACCTATTCAATCTGTATGCCACACAATTATTCGAGAAGCTGGACTTTATGAAGAAGAATGTCGCATCAGGATAGGAGGGAGACTCATCAATAACCTAGTTACTCAGATGACACAATCTTGCTTGCCGAAAGTGGGGACTTGAAGCACTTACTGCAGAAAATCAAACACTTCACCCTTCATTACAGATTATATCTCAATGTCAAGAAAACAAAAACTCTTAAGCATTGGACGAATAGGTGACATCATGATGGAGAAAAGATTGAAACTGCCAACAGCTTCATCTTCCTGTTAAGTTAGCAGACTTAAAAAATCAGAGAGAACAAGAGAAAGCTTAATGCTGCTTTATTAAAGGGGTGAAATAGGGGAGCTCCCAGGTGAAGTTCATCATTCCGGGGATGCAGAATGGGGAAGTCACACTGTGAATTTATTGGCGAGGGTTGTTTGGGGTTTTTTAGCGAGGGTTTTTATAACAGAGTCTTTAGGGAGGGACATTCCACTTTGATTTGCAGTCCACCTGCTAGCCCATTAATAACAATATGCTTATGATTATTATTGATCTTAGAGAAGGAAGAATTTAAGCTAGAAATGGGGTTTTGAGTTGATTTGGGAGAAGGCTTGTGGTTGAATTCTGTATAGAGTCTTAGTACACTAAAAGTGTTGTCCTGGTTCAGCTGCAGTGGGCTTGTTCATTCTAACATTGTGTATACAGTTCTCATGTTTTATTGCAGAGGATGCTAGATGCGAGAGGGCTTAGTCTGCTTCTCAGGCTCTGGTTCTCAGAAGGGAATGTGTCTTTGAATGGTGGAACACTTAGTTTGGGCTTGAGGTGTTTCGGTGGTATAGAAAAATTGATGATTGATTAGTATTGTTGCTAACAAAGGCCCTGGTAAAGAGGTCCATAGGGAACAATGGGAAAGGTTGGTGACTATTTCACTTTGGTTAAGGAATAGTAAAGTGCTCTGGATAATATGGAGCCTACATAGTTTATGGCTTTTCCAGAGACTTGTTCTAATACCATGGACCACCAAGAAAACAAATGGGTCTGCCTTGGAGAAGATTAAGTCAAATTTCTCCTTGGAGGCTATGATTTTGAAGCTCTCTTTTCCATACTTTGAGCATGTGGCCAGGAGGGACCGATCCTTGAAGAAGAATATCATGCTTGAAAGGGTGGGGGACAGTGCAAGAGAGGAAGACTCCGGATGAGTGACTAGAGCAATGAGGTATGTGTGTCATAGTCAGTGAGACTAAGGACAGGGCCGACTTCAGAGCTGTTGTACATAGAGTCACTATGAGTTACAGGTTGACTGGATGGCACATAACACCAGCATATACTGATCAATTTGAAAAGCTAGAGGAAATGGACAAATTCCTTGAAACTCTTGCCCTACCCATATTGAAACAGACAGATGAACACTTGAACAGACCCATGACAAAAAAGATAATTGAGCAAGTAATGAAAAGATTTCCCCACAAAAAAAGTCCTGGATAAGACATCTTGGTGGCTAAACTCTACCAAACATTCAGAGAAAATCCAACATCTATTCTACTTAAAAGACTTAAAAAAAAAATCAAAAAAAGAAAGAACACTCCTAGAGTCATTCTACAAAGCAAGCATAAAGCTAATAACAAAATCAACCAAAGATATTTTTAAAAACATAAAAACCAAACCAACTCTGTAGACCAATACCTCTCATGAATATAGATACAAAAATCCTTAACAAAATCCTGGCTAATAGACTCCAACAGCATATAAAAAATTAATTCATCATGACCAAGTATTATCATCATAACAAGAATGCAAAGTGGTTCAACATAAGAAAATCAATGTAATTCATCACATTAACAAAGCAAATAATAAGAACCACATGATCCTAACAATTGATGGAGAAAAGGGCTTTGACAAAATCCAACATCCTTCCTTGATTAAAACACTTAGCAAAATAAGAATACAATGTCATTTCCTCAATATAGTGAAAAGTATATATGCAAAACCAAGAGCCAATATCATTCTCAATGGAGAAAGACTAAAAGCAATCTCCTTACAAACTGGGACCAGAAAAGGATGCCCACTGTCACCACTTCTATTCCCTATTGTATTGAAAGTACTTGCTAGGGCAATACAACAAGAGAAAGAAATAAAAGGCATCCAGATCAGTAAAGAGGAGGTTAAACTATTGCTATATGCACATGACATTATAGTGTAGAGCTAGACCAATTTAGAAGAGTGGTGGAATACAAGATCAAGAAACAAAAGTCAATGGGAATCCTCTGCAGTAACAAAGAAAACACCGAAAAAGAAAACAAGAAATCAATACCATTTACAATGTTGTTGTGTATCATAGAGTTGGAACTGACCAATACCTGACTCCCGGGAAGTTTTCAGAGGCAGTTAACCACACAGGAAGAGACTGCTCATCCTTCTTTGACTGAGAAGCTGATAGACTGGGACTTCATGCCTTCGGGATTGCAGTGCAGCTTCTTGTCACTATGCCAACAGAGCTACAATACCGTTTACAATAGCAACCACAAATTGAGATACTTAGGAATAAACCAAACTTTAGACACAAGGACCTTTACAAAGAAAACTACAAAATACTTCTGTGAAAAATAATAAAAGATTGAAATAAATGTGAAAATGTTCTCTGTTCATTAAAACTCAATATAGTGAACATGATAATCCTGCCAAAAGCAATCTATATGTTTAACAGAATCCCAGTGTTGTTGTTGTTGTTATTTGCCATCGAGTCATCTGCAACCCATAATAACCCCATGTACAGCAGCTCTGAACCCTTCCCTTTCCTGAGCTTGTCTTACTGATTCCAAAACACCAACCCCCATTGTCCCAGTTACTCTATCAATCCATTTCAACCCGGGTCTTCCATTCCTGTGCTGTCCCTCCACCCTTATGATCATGATGTCCTTCTCCAAGGACCAGTCTCTTGGCTGCATGCCCCAAATATGTGAGACCGAGCTTCAAAATCCTAGCCTCGAAGGGGAAACTTGGTTTTACCCTCTCCAAGACAGACCTATTTGTTTTCCTTGCAGTCTATGATATATTCAAGACTCTTCTCCAGCACCACAATTTGAAAGCATTTCTTCTTCTTCTTCTTCTTCTTCTGTCCACCTTAGTCATTGTCCAGCTCTCTGATGCATAGCAAGTAATTGTGAAGACTATGCCCTGGATTAGGTGCACCGTAGTCTATAGACTGATATAGTTGCTTTTCAGTACTCTGGAGAGGTCCCTGACAGCATATTTTCCCAGTGCAATTAGTCTTTTGTTTTCCTAACTACTGGTGCTGAGTGTTGAATGTAGACCCAAGCAAGCTATAATTGTTGACAACCTCAATCTCTTCTCCATTTATCATGGTGCTGCCAGTTGGCCCAGTGGTGAGAATCTTTGTCTTCTTGATATTGAGCTTCAATCACTTTTGAAGACTACAGACCTTGACCTTCTGCAGCAAATGCTTCAGGTCCTACTCAGTTTCACCAAGCAAGGTTGTGTCATCTGCATAGGTTGTGTCATCTGCATAGGTTGTTTATGAGTCTTCCTCCAATCCACATTACTCCTAATAAAGTCCTACTTCCCTAATGATCTGTTCCTCATATAGATTTAAAAGGTATGGAGACAGGATACATCCCAGATGCACTTTCCCTGCTCTGTTCTGATGACTGCTTCCTGACCCAAGTGTAGGTTTCACATAAGAACAATCAAGTGTTCCGAGATTCCCAGTCCCAATAGAAATAACAAATTCATTTTTCAAACGGATAGAAAATGCAACTGGCAGGTTTATTTGGAGAAGACAGAGACCTCAGATAACCAAAGCACCTCTGAAAAACAAGAATGAAGTGGGAGGTATAGCCTCCCTGATCTCAAAGCATACTATTCAGCTATAATAACCAAAACAGCAGGTACTGGCACATAGACCAAGGGAACAGAACAAAAGACTCAGAAATTAATCTATATGATAAACTGATAGTCAACAAAGAAATAAAACCAGTAAAATGGAGAAACGGCATCCTTTTCAACAAATGACACTGGCAAAACTGGACCATTACCTTTAGAAAGTTGAAGCAGGATTCACACCTATCACCACACATAAAAAATCAACTCGAAGATACATCTATATGTTAATTGTGGATCCAGATTCCAAGATGGCAGCAGTGGAGAGTGTAGTGTGAAGAGCCAGAGGAACAATAAGGTGCATAGAGACAGGCCACTAGAGAGACCTTCATGCCGCACAGAACAACCAACATGGTGTGAAGTGGACAGTAGGAATTTGAATCAGAACTTTTGTTGAAACAATTCATTTCTGAGGTACCCTTCAGAGACAGTACAACTAAACTTAAGAGACACTGGTCACAGCATAAAAAATTGTCAGCATTTGACGTGTTTGGAATCACAGAAGCCAAGAAAGCTTCAGATACAAGCTGTCAGATCAAGGGTGAACAATGGAAGATAAATTCTGAAGGGATTTGGTAGAAGCAAAGGGGTATCCTGGTGGAAGGTGGAGCTGGGAAATAAGTGGGTCAAGGCACTGGGCTAAGGGCAGGGACAACACTGTAACTAATGGTTAACTCCACAATGATGGATTTATCTTTCACTGCTCCATAAATTGCTTGTCTGTCAGATACTCCTCTAAATCTGAACATTCAGATTAAGACAGACTAGGAAGAAGGATTGGCCATCCACTTCTGAAATAGCAGGCCTCTGAAAACCCTATAGATAGGGCAGATTTTAGGGCTGATGTACATAGGGTTGCTATGAGTCGCAAGTGACATAACAACAACACAGGAACACAGAGCTGCGCCACAGGACAGGCTGTGGGCCCCGCCACAGCTGGAAGCCACCAGCCAAGCTGCTGTGGGACCCATCCAAGAGGAGAAAGTTTAGCGGGGAATTGAATGAGTTCTCCTACCCCCACTAGGAGTGTGTAGGTCTATTGGAATTTGACTGAGTTTTCTTGTGCCACTGCCAACTACCCATGATTGGGTGGGCCAGTAGGAATTTGACTGGGTTTTGTTGGGCACCGCCGATTGCCTGGGAAAGCACCCAAGAGTGAGCCCACTGGTGGAAATTTATCTGAGTTCTCTTGGGCCACGCTGACTGCCCAGGAATTGGCAGGCTGATGGGAATTTATCTGAGTTTTCTTGGGCACCATTGACTGCATGGGAGTGTGCCCAAGAATGAGCAGGCCCATGGGAATTTGGTTGAACTTTCATGTATACTGCAGACCAGCCAAAGCGAGTGGGGTAGTGAGAACTTGACTGAGTTTTTTCAGGTCCCACTGGACCCAAGGCCCTGCTGGGGCAGGGGCTGCTGTACGAGGGCACCTGAGTAAGGTCCACTGGACAGGGACTGCTGAGTGAGAGCCACTAGGTGGGAGACAGAGAGCTGGAATTTGAGTAGGAACAACCCTTGTGAGCACATCTGGACAGCGGAGGTCTGAGTGAGGTCCCACAAGTGGTTGACTTGTCCATGTAGTCACCCCGCCCCCTGTGCCTGCCCTACCCCACATTTGGCTCCATATCTGTGCCTCTACTACCAGTCAATCACTTGGCCTTTAATCCAGAGCACCTTGATCTGACTTACCTACAAGAGGCTGCTCTCACAGGTTCTGGACTGAACTTTCTCTTAAGTCAGAAATGTAGAGAAAAACGTAAGTGGAGTAGCTGCCCAACTGATTTCTAGAGCATTGCTTACAGATCAAGAAACTATTCATGTCTCAAAGAAAACAAGCTATTGTACACACTACACAAATGCAGAGCAAGATGTCACCCCCAAAAGGTGACACAGTATCTATGGATTTCCTGAAGACAGAAAGTCTGATGGAACTTTCTGACACAGAATTTAAAAGAACAATTCTCGATGGGTGAAAGACAAACTTGAATTACAAGACACTGCAAGCAAAAACCAGGAAGAGCTTAAAAAAATCCAAAACAACACAGATGAAACAAATGAGGCATTAGAAGTTCTAGGAAAAACAAGAACTATGATCCAAAATATGAGGGTCAATGTTTCAGATGCTGTCAAAATGATGGAGGGACATATGAACAGAATTGAAGAGATGGAACACAGAATTAGTGAAATTGAATATAGACTTGTCACCACTGATCTGCTAGAATAAAAAGCAGAATCAACAAGGAAGTGAAAAGAAGAAAACCTAAGGATAATGTGGGACACCATCAAGAGAAATAACATGCACATCATCGGAATCCCAGAAAAGGAAGAAGCAAGTAAAGGCACCGAAAAAGTTATGGAAGTATTACTAGAGGAAAACTTCTCAGGCATTATGAAGAATGAGAGAATATATATTCAAGAAGCTGGTCAAGCACCATAGAGAATAGATCACAAAACATCAAGGCACATCATAGTTAAATTTGCCAGAACCAAAGATAAGGAGAGAATTCTGAAAACAGCGAGGGAGAAACAAACCTATAAGGGAGAACAGATAAGATTAAGTGCCGATTTCTCAGCAGAAATCATGTGAGCAAGAAGAGAGTTAGGAGGCCATATACCAAACATTCAAAGAACACAACTGTCAACCAAGAATACTGTACCCAGCAAAAGTATCCATAAAATATGCAGGAGAGAGCAAGATATTTCCAGAAAAACAGATCCTCAGAGAGTTTGTAAAAACAAGACCAGTGCTGCAGGGAACACTGGGAGATGTCCTTCTTACAGAGGTACCACAGAAAGCAGCATGGACCAAGGTAAGTAGCAACAACACCAAAAAGAACTAAACAAAATGACAACAATCAAACCCTGCCTTTCAATATTCACACTGAATGTGAATTGTTTGAATTCGCCAATGAAAAGAAAAAGAGAAGCAGATTGGATTTTAAAAAAAAAAACCCCAAAATCCATCAATATCCTATCTACAAGACACACCTGAAAAATGAAGATAAAGAAAGATTGAAAATAAAAGGATGGGTAAAAATATATCAAGCAAATGGCAACAAGAAAAAAGCAGGAGTAGCAATATTAATCTCTGATAAAATAAATTTCAGTGCAGAAACCATCACAAAGGACAGGAAGATCACTACATAATGCTTAAAGTGTCAATGGAACAAGAGGATATAACAATAATTAGTATCAATGCACCAAATGAAAGACCTGCAAAATATATAAAACAAACACTAATAAAACTGAAAAAGAAAATAAATAAGACTACTATAGTACTTGACGAATTCAATACACACCTCTCAAACAAAGATAGAACTATCAGAAAAAAACTCCACAAAGATACTGAAGAATTAAACCACACAATAAACCAATTTGACTTCATAGATATTTGTACACTAATACACCCCAAGAAAGCACAGTACACCTTCTTCTCTAATGTGCATTGAATATTCTCTAGAAGAGGTCACATTTTAGGTCACAAAGCAAGCATGAATAAATTAAAAAACGTAGAAATAATCTACTACCAGAAGAGGATAAAATACATGAGTGGGACCTTCTAAGAAACAAATCCCTATGCACATCTAAAAACTTCTCTAACAGAATGAAAAGGGAAGTCACAAATACAGAGAAAATATTTGGTAATGACATGTCACATAAGGGACTTATATCTAGAATGTATAAAATACTCGAGCACCACAACAAGGTAAAGGTAAATAACCCAATTGAAAAATGGGCACTGGATATGAACAGACACTTCACCAAAGAAGATATTCAAATGGCCAACAAATACATGAAGAAATGTTCAAAATCCCTAGCTCTAAGGGAGATGCAAATCAAAACAACAATGAGATATCATCTCACCCCAGTAAAAATAGCAAAATTTAACAGAGGAGCAAACATCAAATGCTGGAGAGGTGGCGGAGAAACTGGAAACCTTATTCACTGTTGCTAGGAGTGTAAAATGGTGCGACCGCTATGAAAGGCTGTATGGTGCTCTCTCAAAAAGTTGCAAATAGAAATGTCATTTGACCCAGCAATTCCATTACTGGGAGTATACACTAAAGAAACCATAACTGCCACCCAGGCAGATCTGTGCACACCCATGTTTATAGCAGCTTTGTTCACAATAGCAAGGATCTGGAAACAACCTAAGTGCCCATCAACAAATGAATGGATAGAGAAGCCCTGGCATATTCACACAATGGAATACTATGCTGCACTGAAAAACAAGGAACTCATGAATTATTATTCAAAATGGGTGACCTTGGAGGACATTATGCTGAGTGAATTATCTCAGTCACAAAAGGACAAATACTGCATGGTGCCACTGTTGTAGAACAGGACTGACATCAGGGTTGGAGTGAGACTGAGAAAATTGGATAAATTATGTGTACAGCATTTAAACAGATGAGGGAGAGATCTGTTTGAAGGTGATATGTGATATGTTATTATGGTTATGTAAGAGTCCAGAATGAAGGTTGCATAGTGGCATAGTGGACTGTACTCGGGGCTGGGGGGAGGGGAGATTCTATACCAATGAAATAATTTTTCTTCTACTTTTCTTTTTTTTTTTTTACTAATTAAAAAGAAGAACCATTTTATTGTATTTTCAGTGAAGGAGTATACAACATTTTAAGTTCCTGTTCAACAGTTTCTCCATAAACTGACCAGTGACACTGTTGACATTCTTCACAATGTGTTAACATTCTCATTCTTTCTTTTTTTTTT
>NW_006400193.1:274626-286648 GCF_000299155.1 Elephantulus edwardii | reverse complement strand
CAGGATAGAGCAGGGTTTAGGGCTGTTGTGCATAGGGTCGCTATGAGTCGGAAACGACTCGACGGCACATAACAATAACAACAACAACAACATCTTGAAGGACAATGTTGTGACCTGTTAACCACTATTATTCAAATATATGCACCAACAACTAAAGCCAAACAGGAGGAAATTGAAGATTTTTATAACATTTTGCAGTCTGAAATTGAGCACATATGCAATCGAGATGCATTAGTAATAATTGATGATTGAAATGCAACAGTTGGAAACAATGAAGAAGGAATGGTAATGGGAAAGTACCGACTTGGTGATCAGATGAAACCTGAAATAGAATGATTGATTTTGTCCATTCAATGATTTATTCATCATAAATATATTTTTTAGAAAACACAAACAATGACTTTACATGTGGACTTCACCAGAAGGACTGCATAGGGATCAGATTGATTATATCCTTGAAAGAAATTGGAGAACCTCAATCAAATAAACAACCAAAACCAGACCAGGTACTGAGTATAGAATAGACTCATGGGCAAGTTCAAATTGAACCTGAAGAAAATGAAATCACGTCCATGAGAACAAAAATATGATCTTGAGTGTTGTTGTTATTGTTGTTGTGTGCCATTGAGTCACTTGGGACTCAGCGACCCTATGTACAAGAGGCCTAAACGCCATTCTATCCTGTGCCAACCTAGCCATCTCAAACGCACTCATTCCCACCACTCCAGTTACAGAATCGATCCATCTCATCGAAGGTCTTCCTCTCCTGTGCCGCCCCTCCACTCTCCAAAACATGATGTCCCTCTCCAAGGACCAGTCCCTCCTTGCAACATGCCCAAAGTATGTCAGACGAAGCTTCAGAATCCTTGACTCCAAGGAGCATTCTGGCTTCACCTTCTCCAGGACAAACCTGTTTGTTCTCCTAGCAGTCCATGGTATATTCAACACTCTTCTCCAGCACCACAGCTCAAAGGCATCAATTCTCTTTCTATCATCTCTAGTCACTGTCCAACACTCTGATGTATAGAATGTAATTGCAAGGACCATAGCCCGGATCAGGCACACCTTAGTCTCCAGCCTGATGGCATTGCTCTTCAGTTCTCTTGAGAGGTCCCTCACAGTTGACTTTCCCATTGTAATTCGTCTCTTGATTTCCTGGCTGCTGTTACCAAGAGTGTTGGCTGTGGATCCAAGTAAACTATAACTGTTAACTAGCTCAGTCTCTTCACCATCCATACTGATGCTGCCAAATGACCCGGTGGTGAGAATCTTTGTTTCCTTGATGTGTATCCCACCTTAATTAAAAAATAATTTTAAGAATAGGTTTGAAGCATTCAACACGAATGACTAGATGTGTTGTAGGAGTACATGAAGAGAGCAGAAGGTCACTAAAAAGACAGGGGAGAAAGAACAAACCAAAATGGATGTCAAAAGAGACCCTGGAAATTGCACTACAGTATCAAGAAGCCAAAACAAAGGGAAGAGATGCTGAAATAAAGGAGTTGAACAGAAGATTTCAAAAGGTGTTTAAGGAAGACATGTCAGACTACAATAGTGGAATGTGCAAAGACCTAGAATTGGAGAATAAAAAGACTTGCTCAGCATTCCTCAAGCTGAAAGAACTAAAAAGAAAACTCAAGCTTCGAGTTGCAATATTTAGGGATTAAGGTAAAATCTTGACATCAAAAGAAGATAAGGGGAACACACAGTCCTTGTATCAAGAAGAATTGAAGACACCGAAATATTTCAGGAAATACCACATGATTAGGAGTAATTTGATTACAGTAATTTGAGGCTTGAATATGTTCTTCAGTTTCTTCAGCTTAAAAAAGGCCAAGTGCTCACTTTGATAGCACATACACTAAAATTGGAATTATATAGAGAGGATTAGCATGGCCCCTGCACAAGGACAACATACAAATTCGTGAAGCATTCCACTTTTTTTTTTTTTAGAATCCAGAAATAGGCCCAGCTATCAATGGTCAAATGACATTCAACAAGGAAATAAAACCTATCAAATGGCAAACTCTTCAGCAAATGGTGCTGGCAAAACTGGACTGCTACCTGAAGAAAGCTGAAAAAGGATCCACATTTCACACCATACCCAAAAGTCAACTCAACTTGAATTAGAGGCCTGGGAGCATAAAGTTCAACGGAGACAAGCTGTGATCAAGCTAGATGGCTTGTTGTTGTGGTTGTAGTTATGTGCTATTGAATCACTTGTGACTCATAGCGTCCCTATGTACCATAGCCCTGAAATGTGCTCTATTCTGTGCCAACTTTACTGTCTCTGACACACCTACCCTCATTACTCCAATCATGGAATTAATCCATCTCATGAATGGTCTTCTTCTCTTTCTCTCTCCACCTATCCAAGCGCGATATTCCTCTCCAAGGACCAGTCCCTCCTTGCAACATGCCCAAAGTATATCAGGTGAAGCTTCAGAATCCTTGCCTCCAAGGAGCAGCCCGATTTCACCCTCTCCAGGAAGAACCTGTTTGTTCTTCTGGAAGTCTATGGTATATGCAACACTCTCCTCCAGCACCATAACTCAAAAGAATCAATTCTTTTTCTATGATCTAATTCTTTTTCTATGCACCGTGCAGCATTCTGACGCATAGCAAGCAATTATGTAGATGATGGCCTGGACCGGGAGCACCTTAATTTCCAGACTGACATCATTGCTCTTCAGTACTCTGGAGAGATCCCTGATAGCTGACTTCCCAAATGCAATTCATCTCTTGATTTACTGGCTGCTAGCACTTGTAGAGCCAAGCAAAGTAAAGTTGTTATCAATCTCAATCTCTCCACCATCTATTATGATGCCATCAATTGGCCCATTCGTGAGAACCTTTGTTTTCTTCATGTTGAGCTTCAATCCATATTGAAGGCTGCAGTCTTTGACCTTCTACAGCAAGCACATCAGGTTCTCCTCAGTTTCAGCAAGCAGGGTTATGTCATTTGTATAATTCAGGTTGTTGGTGTGTCTACCTTCAATCCCGATGCCACATTCTTCCTCATACAGACCAGCCTCCTGGATCGTCTGCTCTGCATATAGATTGAAAAGGTATAGAGACAGGGTACAGCCCTGGTGTACACACTTACCAATTTCAAACCATGCAATGTTTCCTTGCTCTGTTCTGACAACTGCTTCCTGGTCCAAGTATAGATTTTGCATA
Organism: Elephantulus edwardii; assembly: GCF_000299155.1. NCBI lineage: Eukaryota > Metazoa > Chordata > Mammalia > Macroscelidea > Macroscelididae > Elephantulus > Elephantulus edwardii. The sequence continues at coordinate 283,468 of NW_006400193.1, read as the reverse complement.
AGCACAATCAAATGTTCTGAGATTCCCATTCTTCTCAGAGTCAGACACAGTTTGTTGTGATCCACACAGTTAAATGTATTTTCACAGTTAAATGTATTTTCATAGTCAGTTAAACACAGAGACATTCCTCTGGTAATCTCTGCTTTTAGTCATGATCCATCTAACATTAGCTATAGTATCCCTAGTACCACAGCCTCTTGTAAACCCAGCTTGCACATCTGGTTGATGTACTGCTATAGCCATTTTGGATAATTTTCAGTAGAACCTTGCTTGCATGTAATAGTAATGATATTGTTCAATAACTCCCACACTCTGTCAGATCACCTTTCTTTGGAAAGGCAACAAATACAGATTTCTTCTGGTCAGTTGGCCAGGTGGTTGTCCTCCAGATTTCTTGGCACAACTTAGTACATCCATGGCAGCGTCTCTTTGTTGAAATATGTCAATTGATATGCCATCAATTCCTGGGACCTAGTTTATTGCCAGTTCTTTCAGAGCAAATTAAACTTCTTTCTTCATTACTACAGGCTCTTGTTCATATGTTTCGTTAAATTCTTCTCTGTCACCCAGTTCCTTTTGGTACAGTGACTCTGTGTATTCCTCCCATCTTTTTTCAGTGCTTCCTGAATAATTTCTCATTCTACCTAAAGCATCCTTAAGTATTGCAACTCGTGGCTTGAATTTGTTTTTCAATTCCTTCATCTTAAGAAAAATGCTGAGCGATTTCTGCCCTTTTGATTTTCTGACTCCAGTTCTTTGCACATTTCATGATAATACTTTGCTTTGTCTTCTGAGCTGCTATTTGAAATATTATGTTCAGCTCCTTAATTTCTTGATTTCTTCCCTTTGCTTTGGCTTCTTGGTGCTCTAGTGCAATATTCAGAGTCTCGTCTGACATCTACCTTGGTATTTTCTTTCTTCTCTGCCATTGTTGAAGAAAATTAAATCAAATCCACTGGAAACAAAATTTGGCCTTAAGTCTATCCCACTTGAATTTCACAGCCATCTCAGGAACAGTTTAGAAGCCTTGAACAACAATGAACGAAGACCAAATGAGCTGTGGGAGGATTGAAGAATGCAAAAGGTTAGATGGCTTAGTGTATGGTATAAAGAGACTGCCAAATACAACCAGAAATTCACAATCTGGAGAAAATAAAATTGATGAATGGGACCTTCTAATGATTAAATCCCTGTGTGCATCAAAAACTTTTTTGAACAGAGTGAAAATAAAACCTACTGACTGGGGGGAAAAATTGGCAATACCATTTCAAACAAGGGTCTCATATCAAAAGTTTGTGGAATCCTATAGGGCCTCACAAGAAAAGGACTGAAGAAGAAAAAAAGAAAAAGACTCATAACAAAATGGGAAAAAGACATGGAATGAATTTTCACAGAGGAAGATATTTGAATGGCCAACACACATGAAGAAATGCTCCAAATCACTGGCAATAAGAGAGATGCAAGTCAAAATCACAATGAGACACCATCTCGTTCCAGTAGCAGTGGCAAAGTTTAACAGGACAGAAAATAATAAATGTTGGAGAGGATGTGATGAGAAAGGAACTCATACATTATTCGTGGGATTGTACGATGGTATAACCACTCTGGAAGGCAGTTTGGCATTTCCTCAAAAAGCTGAATACACAGAGAGAGATAATCAAGGTGATATGTATCTACATAATAAACCCATTGCCATTTTGTGTTAAAAAAAAAGAATACTATGCTGCATTGAAAACCAAGGAACTCATAAAATATACAGAATGGGTGACCCTGGAGGGCATTATGTTGAGTGAAATATCTCTGTCACAAAAGGACAAATACTGAATAATGCCACTGTTATAAAATGGGACTGACATTGGGTTTGGGAGGAAACTAAGGGGGGATAAATAATATATACTGCATTGAAACAGATGAGGGAGAAATCTATTTGAAAGGAATATATAATTAGCTATTATTTTCATGAAGAGTCCAGAATGAGAGCTGCACATGGGAGTGGACTTGGGGAGGGGGGAGATTATATAATAATGAAGGTATATGTGCATTTTTTTTACTTTTCAAAGAGAAAAACCCACTGGAGGTACGTGTGGGCAGGGAAGAAAATATGCAGCAATGAATGAATGGAAATCCAGAGTCTCTAGAAACTTTCATTAAAATTTCAATAAAAATTTTTTAAAAAGCTGAATACAGAAATTCCATATGACTCAGCTATACCACTACTTGGAATATACCCTGAGAAAATGAGAACTGAGGCACAAATAGAGACTTGTACACCAATGTTTATAGCAGTGTTATTTACCATCACAAGAACAAGGGAACAGCTCAACTGTCCAACTACAGTCGGATGGACTGAGAAATTATGGTACATTCACACATAGGAGCAACGGTTTTGTAAGTTAGATTTTGTACTTAACTTGGGAGAGACTAGAAAGCATTATGCTAAGTGAACTCACTCAGTCCCAAAAGGACAAATACTGTATGAGACCATTATTGTAGAAATAGATAACCAATAAAACATATATGACTATCCAAGGTGGAGAAGGTGGGAGCACAGGGTGAAGATGGGTGGAGGGTGTAATCACAGTGTTGCACAATTTGATGTGCGGAGAGAGGGGTGGGTTAAGGAAGTGGAAAAGATCTGGAATAAAAAACAATATTTTTTAGCAATATTTGTAAATAAAGCAGTATAAGTTTATATTTAAAAAAGTTTATATTTAAAAAATGTTGAGAGAGTTTAGTTAGCCCTTTTGGTTTTCTAACTCCAGTTCTATGCACATTTCATTATAAAATTTTGTTTTGTCTTCCTGAGCTGCTCCTTGAAATCTTCTGTTCAACTCCTTAACTTCCTGATTCCTTCCCTTGGATTTGGCTTCTTCGTGCTCTAGGGCAATATTCAGCCTCTACTGACATCCATGTCTCTCTGGAGACTAAGGTGCGTCTGATACAGGCCATGGTCTTCGTAATCACTTGTTATGCATCAGAGAGAGAGTTGGACAATGACCAAGGAGGATAGAAGGAGAATTGATGCCTTTGAGCTGTGGTGCTGGAGAAGAGTATTGAGAATACCATGGACTGCTAGGAAAACAAACAGATTTGTCCTGGAAAGGGTTAAACCGGGTGGCTCCTTGGAGGCAAGGATTCTGAGGCTACGTCTAACATACTTTGGACATGTTGTGAGGAGAGACCGGTCCTTGGAGAAGGACGTCATGCTTGTGAGGGTGGAGGGACAGCGCAGGAGGGGAAGGCCCTCTATGAGGTGGATTGATTCAGTGACTGGGATAATCTGGATGGGAGTGTCAGAGACAGTGCGATTGGCACAGGACAGAGCAGAGTTTAGGGCTGTTGTACATAGGGTCGCTATGAGTCGCAAGCGACTCGACGGTACATAACAACAACAACAACTGACGTCCATCTTGGTCTTTTCTTTCTCCACTTTCTTTGCAATACCTCTTGCTTTCTTTATGAATAATATTCTCCCAAAGCTCCTCTTGTCTTTGTTAATAGTGTTCAAGTCCTCGAACTAGTTCCTGAGGTAATTTTTAAATTCACCTGGAATAGACCCAAGGTCAAATTTTGGTTCTTGTGGATTTTGTTTCATTTTCATTAGCTTTAGTTTGAACTTGCATATGAGTAGTTGATGGTCTGTTCCAAAATTAGCACCTGGCCTAGGTTTGACAGCTGCTATGGAGCTTCTTCAATGATTCTTTAAGCAGATGTGGTTGATCTGATTCCTGTGTGTACTATTATTATACACATTCTACATCTATAGTCACTCATTATGTTTCTTATAAAAGATATTTGTTGAGTGAACTAACTTAGTTCCATAAGGATAAATATTGTATAAAACCATTAATATAGAATGAGTATAAGGATCCAGGGGGGGTGGGAGAGGCTGGAAGCAGAGGGGTATGGATGTGCAAGGGGAAGGGGGGATTGATCATTGGGTTGTATAATTTGATAGATGGGGGAGTGAGGGAAATTAAAAGAATTTGTTCAAATTTGTATTTGAATTTTGTAAATAAACTAGTAGAAAAATAAAACAAAACAAAAAAAGTATTTGCTATGAATAGAACATTTATTGTACAAGATTTTATCATTCTATCTCCAACCTCATTTCTGTCACCAAGTCCATGCTTTCTAGTTACTCATCCTTCTTCTCGGTTTCCAACTTTTGCATTCCAGTCACCTATTATTATTAATGTGCCTTTATTGAGTATTGAATATACCATAGACTGCTAAGAGAACAAACAGGTTCATCCTGAAGAGGATGAAGCCAGGCTGCTCCTTGGAAGCAAGAATTCTGAAGCTTCATCTGACATACTTTGGACATGTTTCAAGGAGGGACCAGTCCTTGGAAAGGAAAGTCATGCTTGGGAAGGAGGGACAGCACAGGAGAGAAAAACTCTCAATGAGATGGATTGATTCAGTGACTGGAGTGAGAGAGACAATGAGATTGGCACAAGACAGAACAGAGTTTAGGGCTGTTGTACATAGGGTCGCTATGAGTTGCAGGCAACTTGATGGCACGTAACTATAACAACAAATTGGATGTTCAATCGATTTCTGACTGTAAAAGTTGGTAGAAATAATCTATTTCCTCCTCTTTGGCTCTGGTCATTGATGCCTATGTCTAAATGATAGTGCTATTAACCAGATGTCCTTGAACAAGAGTCATAATGACCATAAGAACAAAAGGTCTGATGCCTTTCTATAACTATTGACATTTATCAAAGTTCAAATAATTTCCAGAGGCATGTTGTTTAGGAATTGGATGCCACTTCTGCCTCCAAACGGGAGAGCTCTAGAGTTGACAATTTTAACTATGAATGGTGCCCTTTCCCCTCCCCCCCACCTTTTCATCTCCAGCCACAAGACCTAAAACTAATTCAGGTCAGGATCTCTTTGGCTTGAATCATCTGACTCTTGCAAATCTTGGTGGAATTTTGGAGGAAGGAGGAATTTACCTGGCATCAGTCCACAGAAGTGATTGTGAGAAATCTTCAGCTTTCAAAACCCATACTTTCCTAAAACTAATTTGGGTCAAGTTGTAATACTTAAGGGTGCTATGGACAGAGAACTGAATGATAATGATCTAGGAGGCATTAAAAGATGAAAGGAGTAAATGCAGTTGCTGTACTAAAAAGAATTTACTGACACAGAAGAATTTCAACAAACAACATATGCTCAAGAACCTATGTGATAAAGGAGGATTTGGCAAAGAACAAGTACCCAGGAATTGATATAATACCAGTTGACATATTTCAACAGACAGAAAGTGGAAGAAACTGGAAATGCTCACCAATATGCACCTGGCCAACTGACTGGTGGAGAGATTCATATTTGTTCCCACTCCAAAAAAGGGTGGTGGTGGTGGTGGTTGTCAGGTGCTGTCAAGTTGTAGATGACTCATAGCAACCCTACGAACAAAAGACCTGAACACTTGTATAACTTTCATTGTTTCTCTAAGTTCATGGAGTTTCCAGAGACAACTATTTAGGAAGTGGATGCCCCTCCTACTTTCAAGCTTGTTTTAATCAGGGAGCTCCAACATACCCTGTCCACCATGGATAACCCTTATGTCATTTGACACTTTAGTGTCACAGTGTTTAGCATTACAGCAATCATGAGTTACCTCTGTACAGCAAATGGACAGACCAGTGCTATATTACTTAGAAGAATGTTTGACCAAAAACAATTAAAACCAGACCTGAGGGCTGCAGATTAAAATCACCCACCTTTGACTTGGTAGCATAACATTCTCTCCACCAGGCCAAAAGAGCTCTATGACTCACAACAATTCTATGAACAACAGATCTAACTCTTGCCCTATATTACTCAATTTCCACAATCCAAGACATGCTTGAGCCCATTGCTACAGTCACCTTATCAATCCATCTTGTTGAGGATCTTCTTTTCTTCTCTGACCTTCCACTTGTCTCAGCATGATGTCATTTCCCAAGGATTGGAACTTTAAGCTGTTGTTTGTTGTTGTTAAGTGCCTTCAAGTCAAGTTGTAGACTATGAGAATTTGAAATTGTTTTACATTTCCCATCTTTTGATAAAGATTCTTCCATAGAATCTTAGATCAAAATATTTAGCAATGGTAATTGGGCACCAAGCAGTTCTGGTCTCATGGCAGAGAAAGCTTGTTGTTTGAGGAAGCAACTAACCACATCTTCCATATCTTTTTTTTTTTTTAGAATGGTAGAACTTTGTACAATTATTTATTCTTTGTAAATACTTTTTTTGTTTTGTCTATTAATTTTTTATTTCCTTACAAAGTTTGTATACATTGTGTTTCACATTATTCTTCATTCATATTGTGTTTCACAATCATTCTCATGCATTGTTTTATAAAATTAATCACCACTGGAGGCTGTCCTTTTCACCTAGATCCTTCCCCCTCTCTCTCCACCCACCAAACTGTGCAACTCTGTGGTTTTGCCCCTACTCATCCTCACCTCTCCACTTTCACCCCTTCCCCTCTTGGGTCCCCATACATGTTTTACTAGTTATCCTTCTATTTTTACAATAACGGTCTTATGAAGCATTTGTCCTTATGACACTGAGTTCACTCAGCATAATGCTCTCCGGTCTCTGCCAAATTATGTAGTAATTTTAAAAATTGTTGCTCCTAAGTGCTGCATTGTATTCCATTAATGCTCTTAGTAAATTTTTTCAACTGTAAACGTTTATAGCTTTGTTGAAGTTATAATTATTTTTTTCTTTGATATATTGTGATCTGCCTAGCTTAAGATCATGAAGGTTTATGGTTTTAGCTAGTACACTTAGGCTTTAATACACTTGGAGATAATTTCTGGATGTGGTCCAAGTAAAGGTTTAAATTCTTCCTCCCCTTTATTTCATTTGGATGTCTGATTGTCTTATGACCATTTTCTGAAAATACTTTCACTTACTTAATGCTTAATATCTTTGTAGAAAATCAGCTGACCATAAAGGTAAAAGATTCCTTTTTAAACTCAATTCTGTTTCATGTATTTCTGGTTTTATTCTAGTACCACATTATCTCAGATACTGCAGCTTTGTCTTAAGTTCTAACTTTAGGAACAAGACATGCAAGTTTACTCTTGAAAAGTTGACTAGTCCTGATCCTTTGAACATTCACATAAACTTTAAAATCATGTTGTCAGTTTCTGCCAAAAAAAAAAAAAAAACAACAAAAAAGAGAGAGAGTGGTGAAATTTTGACAGGGTCTGAAGTGAATCTATAAATCAGTTTCGAGAGGATTGCCATTCTAAATGGACAAAATTTACTTGTCATGTCTCCATTGTTCTTTATCTTCTTGGTATCCAACACTTTTCCAAAAACTCATGAGGTTTGCCTTATACATACATTTCCTCTCCACCTCTTAAAATCTACCATTACTTGAAGGAGCCTTAATTAAATTTTGATATAAGTGGCATTTGGAAGTCAAGATATGGGTGTTAGGTGTATTCACTGCTATTGTTGCATGACTGTTTTTAGGTCCTTTTGGGGGACTGATCCATATATACATATAAACACAGTTTTGTATCTACATTTATTTCGAGCCCAGTAAATGTTAAGAAGTGTGGTGTTGTTGTTGTTAGCTGACATTGAGTCGAGTACGACTCATAGCGGCCCTATGAGCAAAAGATCTGTACCTAGTCTTGTCCTGTGCCATCCTCACACTTCCTGACACACAAGAGTCCTTGGCAGCAGTCACCTTGTCATTCCACCTGGTTGAGGGTCTTTCTCTCATTCACCAACCCTCCACCCTTCCCAACATTATGCCCCTCTCCAAGGAATAGCACCTCCTAGCAATATGTCCAAAGTATGTGGACATACTTTATTCATTATTCTTGCCTCCAAAGAGCACTCAGGTTGCACCCTTTCCAAGATGTATCTACTCATTTTCTTGGCCATCCATGGAATGAATGTTCAGTGCTCTTTTCCAAAACCGCAGCTTAAAGGCATATTTTTTTAAGTCGTTCTTATTCATTATCCAGGTCTTGGATGCATCGCTAGTAATAAGATAGACCATGGCCTGAATCAGATACGCCTTAGTCCTCAAACTGACGTCACTACTCCTCAGTAATTTGGAAAGGCCCCTAACTGCGGATGTCCCCACTGTAGTGCATCTCCTTATTTCCTTACTGCATGTACCAAGGGTGTTAATTGTGGATCCAAGCAAGATGAAGCTGTTGACAGTTTCAGTGTAAGTTAACAATAATATAGCTAAGTGCAAAAAAGAGTAACCTGACAGAATGTGGAAATTATTGAAAGATATCATTAATACCACATGCAAACAAAATCCTGCTTGAAGATTATTAGAAAACAACTGAAAAAGTACATCTACAGAGAATTACCAGAAATTCAGGCTAGGTTTAGAAAAGGCTGTGGTACCAGAGACATTGTCACCAACATCAGATGAATCTTGGCTGAAAGCAGAGACTATTAGAGGAATGTCTACTCATTGACCATGTTTCATTGACTATGCAAAGACATATGACTGTGTAGATCACAACAAATTGTGGCTAACCTTGAGAAGAATGGGGATCCCACAACACTTTATTGTGCTCATGCAAAACCTATGCTTGGACCAGGAAGCAGTAGTCTGAACACTGCATGGCTAAACATTGGGAAAGGAGTGCATCAGGGATTCATCCTGTGTCCATAATGACAAAGCAAAATATTACAATGAAATGTGCGAGGAGCTAGAGTCAGAAAATCAAAAGGGCCGAACTCGTTCAGCATTTCTTAAGCTCAAGGAACTGAAGAGCAAATTCAAACCTCAAGTTGCTACAATCAAGGATGCTTTAGGCAGAATGTTAAATGATCCAGGAGGTATCAAAAGAAAATGGAA
>NW_006400193.1:271395-273220 GCF_000299155.1 Elephantulus edwardii | reverse complement strand
AGAGGGACATCATGCTGGGTAGAGTAGAGGGACAGTGCAGGAGGGGAAAACCCTCTATGAGGTGGATTGATTCAGTGACTGGGGTTATCAGGATGGGTGTGTCAGAGGCAATGAGATTGGCACAGGATAGAGCAGGGTTTAGGGCTGTTGTTTAGGGTCTCTATGAGTCGCAAACGACTCGACAGCACATAACAACAACAACAACATGCGGAACAAATAATTCAGGACGCTAGACAGTTTTGGTGACCTCTCACATTTCCAAGCATGATGTGCCTCTCCAAGGAATGTTCCTAGCCTAGCAACATGCCTAAAGTATGTGAGATGAAGCTTTGTCATATTTGACTACAAGGAACATTCTAGCTGCACTTTCTCCAAGACATACCTGCTTGTTCTTTTGGAAGTTCTTGGAATATTGACTGTTGTTGTTGCTGTGTACTGTAGAGTTGGAGCCAATCCATAGCTGACCCTCCAGTGGGTTTTCAGAGGCAGTTAATCACACGGGAGGAGATTGCCTATCCTTCTCCCACAGAGCATCTGGTGGATTTGAACCTTGTGCCTTCGAGATTGCAGTGCAGCTACTTGCTAGTAAGTCACCAGAACTCCCTGGATATTCACTACACTTTTCTAGTACAACTCAAGGCATCAGTTCTCCTTCTGTCATCTTTATTCACTATCCATCTATCAGATCATAGCAAACTGATGTAATTGCTTGTTGGTAATTTGGAAACTTCGCTACCTACATACTTGCCCAATACACTACATTTCACGATTTTCTGACTGCTAGTACCAAGAATAGTGCTTGTGGATCCAAGTAAGATTAAACTGTTGACAATTCATGCACTGCAATCCCAGGTGTATGCAATTCAAATTCACCAGATGCTGTGTTGGAGAAGGAGGGACAATCTCCTCCTGTACCAGTCAGATCCAATTTTACAGTATACACAAAAATAATTAAAAAAATTAAATTGTTGACAATTCAATCTTTTCCTCCATATATCATGATGTTACTTATTAGTCTAATGGTGAGGATTTTTACCTTCTTAATGTTTAGATGCAATCCAAATTGAACGCTGTAGTCTTTGATCTTCTCTAGCAAACATTTCATGTCCTCCTCACCTTCAGCAAGCAAGGTTGAATATATATGGAGTACTGGTGGCCGAGTGGTAAGAAGCTGTGCTTCTATCTCATAGGCAAGAATTTCTAATACATCAGCTATTCCATGGGAGAAGGATGATAAATCTCCTTCTGCATGATTTACTGCTTCTGAAAACCTGTTATGTGTTGGTTCTGACTTGATTACACACAACAACACAAACTCTGTGTGTGTGTGTTTGTGTTTGTGTGTGTGAGAGAGAGAGAGAGAGAGACAGAGAGAGAGAGAGCAGAAGGGGAGAGACATAGAAAAAGTTATTCAAGGAAATAGCTCACGTTCTTATAGATGCAAATCTCAGGTTTGCAGGTTGGACCTCAAGATGGAGACATCTGGGAAGGCAGTGTGCAAAATAGGTTGCTGGCTTTGGAGGTAACTGGTTTCCGAGGCTAATACATAGTTGGAATCAGAATCACAGGTGCTTGGCTTTGATAATTAACATGGTCAAATCTGACAATTAAAATAGGTATCTGGAGTAGCCACAGCGTTGGAAAGATGGCGGAGGAAGAGCCAAGAAAAAAAAATCCCGTTGGTTCCAGAAAATCTCCTGAAAAAGAGGAAGGCTTATCAGGCCCTCAAAACAACACAGGCCAAGCAAGCACTTTTGGAAAAGAAGAAGCAGAGGAAAGGGAAGGGGCTCAGGTTCAAGCGACTGGAATCATTCCTGATTGATTC
>NW_006400193.1:264431-271060 GCF_000299155.1 Elephantulus edwardii | reverse complement strand
TCAAGAATAAGACCATCCAGCTTACAGACAACACAGTGATTGAGGAGCACCTGGGGAAGTTTGGTGTCATTTGCTTAGAAGACCTCATTCATGAAATTGCCTTCCCTGGCAAGTATTTCCAGGTGGTCTCACAGTTTTTGCACCCCTTCCATCTCTCGGTGGCCCGTCATGCTACCAAGAATAAGGTTGACTTTTTCAAGGAGATGGGCTCACCTGGCTATCGTGGTGAAAGCATCAGTCAACTCATCCGGCAGCTGAACTAGACCCAGAATATCTTGAAAGTACAATGCCTTGGAGGGATGTATTGCTATTCTCAGGATTGTCACCAAGACTCTTCGGAGATTATTTTCTGCTTTGCCTTCTAAAACCAGAGGGGAAAGGCTAGTGGGTGCTGTGCACAACTGAAGCCCAGTCTCAAGGAAGAACTCCCGCGTGTTTTCCTCATGTCCACTGTATCCTCTAAAATGAGCAGAGCACCCACTGTTGCCCTTGAGGAAGGACTTCTGCTTTGTCCCATCTTTTGCCTGGAGATTTAATGTTGCTGAATAAGCAAGACGCCTGCACCAATGGACCAAATCCAGGGAACTGGACCAAAACCTGGGGGTTTCGAGGGCTGTGTCTTAAAAAGAACTTGAAATGCAGTAATTAGAACAAAACATGTCCTCTGATGTCCTCACTTTGAGTCTGGGTTCCAGCTTTTTGTACTGAAGGATTTCTAAACTTTGAACCTGTGTGCTTCTAATTATGCGTCAAATGACCTCCTTAAAAAAAAAAAAAATAGGTATCTGGTTCAAGTCTAGAGACTATAAGCCAAGTATCCAGTTGTAAATCTGACAAAAAAAACTCTGTAGGTTTTTTGTCAGAGAGTTCAAACACAAATGCTATGTAGGTGACACCCCTGAGGAGGCTCATACTAATTTAGGTAAGGCTAATAAAATTTTCACAGATCCTCTTGTAATTCTATCTTATTAACATCATATGGCCTAGTGGCAGGAAACTGCACTGCAATCCCAGAGGTACGCGGTTCAAATCCACCAGATGCTCTGCTGAAGGAGGAGGAACCTCCTGTACCAGTCAGATCCAATTTGACGGTACACACGTAAAATAAATGATAGATAGATAGATAGATAGATAGATAGATAGATAGATAGATAGATAGATAGATAGATAGAAGGCAGCCAGCTGCTTTCTCAAAATTTAAATTAAAAAATCATAGAAATTAGACCTTATAACACACTGAATAGTTAGGATCATGCCCATTCTGACACACAGATTTATCCACCACTATAGGGTTCCTTTCTTGTAAAGTCTACTTCAGGGTTTGGTACAGGGATGCTGGCCTTACAAAAGTTTGGAAATCATTCTTCTTTTCTGTTTTCTGGAAACTTTTATTAAGTGCAAGTATTAATTTTTCCATAAATATTAGGGAGAATCTGCTAATGAAACTATCTCAATCTGCAGGGAAGGAAATTTTTTAAAAAATAGCATTTGAGTGGAAGTTTACAAAGTAAATTAATTTTCTATCCAGAATTAATACATATTTTTTGTGTGACCTTAGTTAAAATCCTCATGGTGTAATACCACTCTTCTCACTTTCTTCTGGTGCTTGCTGTTTCTTTTCATCCTTTATTCATATACTTCTCTTCCTTCCAAACATTATTACTGCGTAAATGCTGCCCTTTTGATTTTGTATGGTAGACTGTTCAAAGAAGTGATTTCCTTCCTGGCATTACTGGTCACTTTATAGATCTGTTGATTGCTTGGCTGAAAGTTGAATCACTGGATTGACTCCAGGTCCAGGCATTGAGATTTCTACCAATCTCTGTTAAACTAATAAGCCTCATTGTGTGTTTGGGGTCCCCTTCCCCATGATTTTGAGTTTTGTCCCACATTTTTCTCCTACTCTTTCAAGAGTCTTCTATTATGATCCCTTTCAGAATTACCAGCTGATGGCTTTCTAGTTCTTCTGGTCTCAAGCTCATTAGTTCTCTGAACCAACAGCCTTTTATTTTCTTCACTCTTCTGTGCTCTTGATGGGAGGAGAATAATAGCTGCACCTTAGATGGCTGCTTGCAAGTTTTTATGTAGCACATTATCTGTATTATGTCAATTGACCTTGATATCCCCAAGTAACTATGATCCTGAGCTCCCAGGTCCAGTAATTCATTCATATTATTTGTTTATGTATCAAGAATATCATTCATGAATAAGGCAAAAGGTCATGACAAAGATGGAGGAAGAAGAAAATATCAAAATGGAAATCAGAAGAAACTCTTAAATTGGACTAGAGTGCTGAGAAGCCAGAGCAATGGGAAGAAATCCAGACGTTAAGGAGCTGAGCAGAAAATTTCAAAGGACAGCACAGGAAGACAAAGCAAAGAATTATAGTAAAATGTGCAAAGAATTGGAGTTGGAAAATCAAAAGAGACAAACTCGCTCAGTATTGTTTAAGCTGAAGGAACTGAAGAACAAATTCAAGTTTTTGCTGTTCATCAGATGTGATGTTTTAGTTCTTTACAAACGGGGTAGGGGGAAGGGCATGCAAAAACTAACAGTGAAGTTTTGAAACAGCAGCAGAGTGAGTGAATTTTATTTTTGTTCATTGTTGGTGGTTTTTTTTAAAAAGAAAAAAACAAACCCCATGTAATTATTGTGAACATCTTGCTTTTGTGGTCACTGTAACATTGGGGAGTGGTGGGACAAGGAGGAGTGTAACAATAACAATAGTCTACGTGTCCCTGGCACTCTAGTCAGAGCAGTGTGAACAATATAATGCTCTTTTGTAAGAAACATTTTATGATTTTAAAAATAAATTTAGTGAACATATTTTAGGTGGTCTTTCTCCCCTCCCCGTAAAGATATTTTTCAAATGGTCAAGTTTCTTCAGCTTACCCCAAACAAACAGTAAAATTTTATTTTCAGCTCCTCTATTGGGTATAAATTTTTCTTCTTAGACATAAGCAAAATATTTCCGTATATCTCATGCTGGTAACTTGGTGATTTAAAAGTGTTGCTGGGGTGAATTCCCTTTAAATACTTACATAAAAGCCTAGAGATATTTTTGTTTGTTTTTTGTTTTTGTTTTTTACAAAGATTGGTAGTGATAGTGAAGAAAAAAAATGAACAGTACTACAAATTTGACAGTGATTTGAAAATATACCAAAAGCTTGTTAGTGCAGAAGATTTATTAATCAGAATACTCCTGAGTTAGGAAGTGACTGATGCTGGTTATAAATTGATTATTTTTATTAGATTTTTAACCTATAGGCTTAAGTTGTCAACTTGCTAGTGTCTGTTAGTTAAAATTTGTAAATACACACACACACACACACACACACACACACACACACTTGCTTTCCCATTGTATCCTTGAAAGAGGTACCATATTTTATTTTTATTTTGGATTATGTAGGAAATGTTTGAAAACAATTTTTAAAAAGGATGAAAACAGTTCTATGGATGTTTCTGTGTAGTAATTTTGACATTTGTATTAAGTTTAAAAATTGACTTTAAAAAAATCATAAAACTTCCATGATGCTAAAAAAAATTTCAAATTCAAGTCTTGATATTTTCAAAAGATGAAAGGAGTATACAGTCACTATACCAGGATAGGACAAGGTTTTGATGTTGTTCTTAGGGTTCTCTTCACTAATATATTTAAGTCATTTTTATTCAGTGCAAATAATTCTAGGTATTATTACTGATATTCTAATGTTCTTTTTAATTGTGGTGTATATTGTTGCTTTGTTCTTTATTCTTTTCTGTGTGAATAAATTTTATATCAGATTTTCTTTTCATGTTACTTTGTTGTTGATTTTGTGTTTACCAAGCCTTTTTAAGTCTTAATTAAAATTGGTGACTGGAATGGAAAGTTAGGAGCAAAGAAGGATTGATAAAAAAAATAATTATATACTTGATGACAACAATGAGACTAAAAATTGAGTGATTGAATTTGTACAACTGCTGATTTATTCATTGCAAATACCTTTTTTTAAAAAAAAAAAACCAGCAGTAAGAGCCCACGTATATGAACTTTATTAACTTTGTACATATACCAGTATAAAATAAAATGTTGTTGTTGCTGTTATGTGCTGTTGAGTTGCTTGCAACTCATAGCGACCCTATGTACAAGAGCCCTAAACTCTGCTCTGTGCTGTGCCAACTTCACTGTCTCTGACATACCTACTCCCATTACCTCAATCACTGAGTTGATCTATCTCATCGAGGGTCTTCCTTTCTTGAAATGTCCCTCCACCCTCCCAAACATGATGTCCCTCTCCAAGGACCAGTTCCTCCATTCAACATGCCCAAAGTATGTCAGTCGAAGCCTCAGAATCCCTGCTTCCAAGCATTCCCTCTCCAGGAAGAATCTGTTTGTTCTCCTAGCAGTTCATGGTATATTCAACACTCTTTTCCAGCACCATAGCTTAAAGGCATCAATTCTCTTTCTATCATCCCTAGTCACTGTCCAGCTTTCTGATACATAGCACGCAATTGTGAAGAATATGGCCCAGACCAGGAAGACCTTAGTCTCAGCATGACATCATTGCTCTTCAGTACTCTGGAGAGGTCTCTGGAGAGCTGACTTTCTCAATGCAATTTATCTTTTGATTTCCTGGCTGCTGGTACCAAGAGTGTTGATTGTGGAACCAAGCAAACTAAAACTGTTAACAATCTCAGTCCCTTCACCATTCATAATGATGCTGCCAATTGGCCCAGTGGTGAGAATCTTTGTTTTCTTGATGTTGAGCTTGAATATACATTGAAAGCTGCACTCCTTGACCTTCTGCAACAAACGCTTCACGTCTTCCTCAGTTTCAGCAAGCAAGGTTGTGTCATCTGCATAACACAGGATGTTGATGAAAATAGATAAAAAATGTTTCATAAAAAACAAAACAAAACACAAAGAGAAAATATACATATGGACCTCATCTGATGGACTACACAGAATTCAGACTGACTACATCAGTGAAAAGAATCATAACAGAAGCTCAATGACAGCAACCGAAACCAGGCCAGGGGTTGACTGTGGAATAGATTATCAATTACCCAACTTAGAAAAATGATGAAAGTTATGCAAGTGTACAGGTCTTTCATTCATAGGGCTGTGATGAGTTGTCTATGACTTAACAGCACTTAACAACAGTTAAAGTTCCAGTCCTCTGGAAATTACATCATGCTGAGAGAAGTGGAAGGTCAGAGAAGAAAAGAAGATCCTCAACATGATGAATTGATACGGTGACTGTAACAGTTGGCTTAAGCATATCTCGGATTGTGAGGATGGCATAAGAAAGGGCAAGGGTTAGATCTGTTGTTGATAGAATTCCTCTGAGTCATAGAGAGAGCTCTGATGGGCTAGTGGATAGAAAGTTATGCTACCAACCCAAAGATGGATGATTTTAATCTGTGGTCCTCTAGTCTGGTTTTAATTGGTTTTGGTCAAACATTCCTCTAAGTGATATAGCACTGGTCTGTCCATTTGCTGTACAGAGGTTGCTGTGATGCTAAACACTGTGACACTGATGTGTCTACTGTGATAATGGCTACCCATGACGGACAGTGTTTGGTGGAGCTCCCACATTAAAACAAGTTTGGAAGCAGGAGTGGCATCCACTTCCGAAATAACTTGCCTCCAGAAACTCTATGAACATGGAGAAACAATGAAAGTTATACAAGTGTTTGGGTCTTTTGTTCAAAGAGTTACTATGTGTCATACATGACTCGATGGCACTTAACAACAACGACTACATACCTTAGGAGGGACTGGAGAGCAAAATGCTAAGTGAACTAACTCAGTCCCATAAGGACAAACATTGTATAAGACTACTACTGAAGAAATAGAAAGATTATCTAGTAAATTGGGTATGAGAATCCAAGGGGGGGAGGGTAAAAGCAGAAGGGTGCAGATGGGCAAGGGCATAATCACAGGGTCACACAATTTGATGGTTAGAAGGAGGAGTAGGTAAAGGAAATGGGAAAGATCCAGTGTGAAAAACAATGAATACGAACTTAGTAAGAAAACAAGTATAAAATAAAAATTTATTTTAAAAAAACAACCTAAAAGCCAAAATTATGTTTATCTGTGTTTTATTGATTATGTCAAAGCATTGTCTGTACAAATCACAATAAATTATGGCTAACGTTGAGAAGTATGGCAATGTTGAACACTTATTTGTAGTCATGGGAAACCTACGTGTCAGGGCTATGCTCTTTCTTCATACCTCTCTTACCTGAGCAAATTATTCGAGAAGTTGGTCTTTGTGAAGAATAATTTGGCACCAGGATCAGTGGAAGATTCATAAAAAACCTGTTATGAAGAAGACACATTCCTGCTCATTGAAAGTGAAAAGATTTAAAACACTTTCTGCAGACAGTCAAACCACAGTCTTCAATATAGATTACATCTCAACATCAAAAAGCCAAAAGTCCTCAGCACTGAGCCAACATCAAGATAGAGAAAATACAGAAATAATAATGTCTTCTTATTTGGGGCCACACAATACCTTGGTGCCAGCAGTCAAGAGATAAAATACTGTATTGCACCAGAAAAATTCTATTCTGCTAGACCTTTCCAAGGTGCTAAAAGTCAGTATTGTTTTTGTGTGAGTGTACCGTCAAATCAGATCTGA
>NW_006400193.1:246315-258996 GCF_000299155.1 Elephantulus edwardii | reverse complement strand
ATCACAGGAGACTAGAGCGAGGGCTGCATGGTGGAGGGGACCTGGGGGAGGGTTTGTAAAACAATGAAAGAATCTTTTCTTTTACTTTTCCATAAAAAAAAAAAAAGTCAGTATTGTTGTTATGTCATCAAGTCACCTGTGACTCATAGAGGCTTTATGATGGGTTCATAACTCTGAACCCTGTCCTATCCTGAGCCAATCTCATTGTCTCCAACAGGCCTAATCCCATTTCTCCAGTCCAATCCATCTTCATCCTGGATCTTCCTTCCCTGCAGTGTCTCACCGCCCTTGCAAACATGATGGTCTTTTCCAAGTATTGGTCCCTCCTGGTCACGTGTCCAAAGTCCTTGCCTCAAGGGAGCAGCTTGGTTTTACCCTCTCAAGGAAATATCTGTTTGTTCTCTTGGCAATCCATGGTATGTATGTTCAACACTCTTCTCCAGCCTCACAACTCAAAGGCATTGATTTGCAGGAGTGGCATCCTCTTCCTAAATAATATGCCTCCGGAGACTGTATGAACTTTCATAAATGTTGGTAGTTGTAGAGGGGCTTTAGACCCCTCATAAGGTCTCTATGAGTCCTGCTTGGCTCAAAGACAATCAATAACAATGTCATCCTTAGTCATTGTCTAGCTTTCTGATGTATAGCAAGCAATTGTGAAGATCATGGCCTATATCAGGTATATCTTGGTCTTCAGACTGACATAGTTGCTTTTTTTAGTACTCATCTTTTTATTTCCTTACTCTTGGTGCCAAGATTGTTGGTTGTGGAACCAAGTAAACGGAAGTTGTTAACACTCTCAATCTCTTCTCTAGTTATCATGAAGCTGCCAATTCATCCAGTGGTGAGAATCTTTGTCTTCTTGATGTTCAGTTTCAATCTATATTGAACACTACATACAGTTCTTGACTTTTTGCAGCAAACACCTCATGTCCTCCTCAGTTTCAGCAAGCAAGGTTGTGTCATCTGCATAAGGAAAGTTGTTGATGAAGTCTTCCTTAAATCCTGATGCCATATATCTCATAAAGTCCAGCCTCTGTAGTGATCTGTTCCTCATATAGCATGGGAAAATGTGGAGATAGGATGCATCCCTGATGCACATCTTTCCTTATCCTGAACCATGCAGTGTTTCCCTGCTCTGTTCTAACTATAGCATCTTGGTTTAAGTCTAGATTTTACATGAGCACAATCAAGTGCTCTGGGATTCCCATTCTTCTTAAGGCTAGCCACAATTTGTTGCAATCTACACAGTCAAATTCCTTTGCATAGTCAGTAAAACATAAATAGACATTCCTCTGGTACTCTGCTTTCAGCCAAGATCCATCTAACATTGGTTATGATGTCCCTAGTACCACAGCCTTTTTCAAACCCAGCTTGCACATTTTTAAGTTCTCTGCTGAACTACGATTTTTTTTGGAGTTGGTTTTAATTTATAATCTTTGCCAGGATCTTGCTTGCATGTTATATTAGTGATATTGGTAGATAATTTCCACAATATGTTGGGTCACCATTTTTTAAAATGCGATTAAATACAGATGTCACATATGTTGATTCATATGAAGTACCTGTTGTGTCTTGTTGTGCACCAGGCCAGCCATGTGTGGCCATGGTGGTGGCCTGCTGATATTGCTTGTTAAGTTTATAGCCAGCTTATGTCTCTCCCAGTGAGAAGTAGATTACTGGTGACTGTGAGTCAATGGTGTACTAGGATTTTCTGAGGACCAAAACATTCTTAACAAGGTTCTGAAGCATCTTAGTGCTGAACAAGAAACTTGGCCAGGCCAAGCACCTGTACCATGACCAGGAAGATCACCAAGTGCCCAGACCTTAGTTTTATTGGTTCTCCTTTGTACGTAATGTTTTCCTTTTTCCCCCTGAATTACTTTCAGGATTATTCTTTGACTTTAGTTTTGGAAAGTGTCATTCTAGTATGTTTTGAACACATTCTTTTGGTTTCTATGTGCTTGGTACTCATCAAGCTTTTGGAATTTCCATCTTTTCATCTTCATGATATTGTTGTTTTAGTTAAGTGCTGTCAAGTGGAACTCAAAGTGACCCTATGAACAATAGATCTGAATCCTGTGCTATTTTCATAATTTCTGACATACTTGTGTTCATTTCCTGCAGTTATTGAGGGTCTTCATCTCTTTGACTGATCATCCACCTTTCTAAGCACAATGTCCCTTTCCAAGGAATGTTGTTTGTTATGTGCCGTCGAGTTGCTTGCGACTCATAGCGACCCTATGTACAACAGCCCTAAACTCTGCCCTGTCCTGTGCCAATCGCACTGTCTCTGACAATCCCATCCCGATTATCCCAGTCACTGAATCAATCCACCTCATAGAGGGCCTTCCCCTCTTCCCTTCATCCTCCCAAGCACGATGTACCTCTCCAAGGACCTGTCCCTCCTTGCAACATGCCCAAAGTATGTCAGACGAAGCCCCAGAATCCTTGCCTCCAAGGAGCCACCCGGTTTAACCCTTTCCAGGACAAATCTTTTAGTTTTCCTAGCAGTCCATGGAAAAATCAGATGCTCTTTTATAACAATAGTAATCATATTTACAGTGCAAAAAAAGACTTCAGACACCATTTTATCTATTCTTCTCTTACAATGAAGACAGACAAACTATAGTAAAATACCAAGCTTAGATGATAAACACCTAAAATTGTCCATTATTCATATAAACCATGTGGCATGTATATTAGTCTGTTTGAGTGACCAAGGGGCTCTTAATTAAGAGTACTTATGACATCAACGCCAAGAGGTAATTTAGCCAAATGGAAAGGAACAGAGGCTCATACCTCAGTAAACGTTTTTTAAATTTTTTTTATTATTAATTTCAATGAAAATTTAGAGACTTTGGATTTCCATTCATTCATTGTTGCACTTTTCACTCCTCCCAACCCTCCCTCACCTCTTGTTTTTTCAGTAACTTTCAAGGATGAACAATGTTAGTTTGAAAAGTTTCCAAGATGACAAGGGAGGAAATAGATTTTGAAACAATATGCAGTGTGACAGTGGGGTTTAAAATAATTATATCAAAATACTCACTTAGAATAAATTCCTTTTCTCCAGGAATTAGAATATTGTTGTTGGGGAAATGATGGGGAGGATTTTTCATTCCCCTATTTTCTCTTTTTTGGAATATCTTTTTGAGTCAAAATTCAGATTCACTAACATCAGGTCAATCCTGACTGTCTCAGAGCAACCCTGTATTTGGGTTTCCAAGGTTATAAATCTTAACCAAAGGCAGCTGTCAATCTTCTACAGACTTGCTGGCTGACATGAACCACCAGAGACACAAGGCCTCTTGAATAGCAGAATAGTCTGCCATGAACTATGCTACTAGAGCACCTGTGTTTTTGTGAAATTGCTCAATTTCTTTCCCAAACTTAAAACTTGCAAAGAGTCAGCACCCAATTAATCCGAACAGTCCCATATCCCAGAAAATTCTCATAACGTCTTCAGCATTTTCTCGCCAACAAAATCCCCCAGTATCCTTCTTTCTAACTGTGCAATTAATTGCTTTTTTATAGGTAAGACTGGTGGTGGTGGTGGTGGTGGTGGTATGTGCTGTGGAGTCAAAACTGAGTGATAGCTGACCCTCCAGCAGGTTTTCAGAGGCAGTAAATCTCACAGAAGGCAATTGCCCATCTTTCTCATAGAGCAGCTTTTTTATAATTTTTTTAAAGTGGATTGAACTACTTACTTTTTATTGGCAAAGCATTTCCTTACTACTAAGCCACCAGTGCGCTATGAATGCAAAATGTAGAACTTAGTCCCTAACTCTTAGGTGCTCCAGGCTAATAATTATAGAACAAGTCTCTGGAAGAAATATAAAGACAGCGCTTCAAGCTAAAATTCCACTGGGGGGGAATGAAGTAAGCGTCACAGCTTTCAGCAGTTGTAAAACGTATAAAGGACTGGAAGGTGAGATCAAGTGCAAGCTATCTCTTTAAGCACCCAGCCATGGGACAGCCAGGCTCCCAGGTCATCCTACCTGGTTTGCTTCTGAAACTGTCAGTCAACACGACATCACTCTTGATTGGGTTACCTGCGTCGGCTGAGCCATCTGCACTGCCTTGTAAGCAGTGAAGATCAAGTCCGGTTCACCTCCTGCAGTGGCCCAGAGGCTTGAGCTATGGGCGACCCTGAGACCGGAAGGACTGTAATTAAATTCAACCACTGCCAGAAATGCATCTACAGCTTCACTGTGCCCAGGTGCTGTCCCCTCTGCCTGCAGGAAGTAAGCTCCAGGACGCTGGAGCAAGCCCCTGTCAGCATCTTCAGCCCCTTTACCAATGGCCATCAGGAGAAATGTTCCTTCCTCCTCAGACCAACTTTGGGAACCTTTCTTAGGTACAGTCCTTTTTATTTGCATTTTAATGAGTGTTACATTGAAGTTTGCAAATGTTTCTGTTTGTGAATTTTTCCTGAAAACTGGTTTCCACCCGAGTGTGTGTGTGTGTGTGTGTGTGTGTGCTGGGAGAAAGATATGGAAAGCTCATTATTTCTTGAAATGAGAAGTATAAGGCAATAGGAAGAGTATGGACAAACTTGCTTACACAATTTTAAGAGAGAAAAATAAATAATCAGACTTTCTGCCTGCAGATTCTATCCTGAGAGACCAATAGAAAATGACCCAGTTGCCAATTATATTCAAGTTATACCTTTCCCTTCTGTGACAAATAGGCAAAATATGCAATGCCTAAAGAATGGCCACTTAACAGTTTATTTTATATACAAGGGAGTGAAATTAAGATAGTCTTGATATATTTCAAGTGTAGATGCCATTTGACTGTCATTAAGAAAGGCTAGAGAAATCCAAAGTGTCTTGTCTTCTTCTTGTCCAGAGAGCCTGAGAGGAAATGGAAGTAAACAGTTAATTTGCTTGATGACTGAGCAAAAGTTTGGAAGTTTGAGTCTAGCAAAGGCACCTCAGAAGAAAGACTTGGTGATCAGCCATTAAAAATCCTACAAAACCCCATTCCACTCTGACACATATAATGTCTCCCATGGGTCCACTTACATACTTGGAAAGTGTGTTCATGCTTATTTTTACTGTCAAATCTAATGCAAAGACCCTCCTTGTCTCTTAAAAATCTCCCCTTGGTTGCTCAGCAGACTGCCCTCTGAACCTTCCTGGGGGCAGAAGACTACATTGTTCTGGTGCCTTTAAATCCTCAGGTTCTATTCTAGTTATTTGGATAACCATCTCTGTGACTCTGGGTCTATAAAATGAGGACCCAATGGCCTTGCCAGAGAGAGTTGGTGATACTGACCCATGTGCCAGTTATACTGTTAAGCCCACATGCCCCTTCCTGTTTTGATCCCTTTACAGTCAATTCAGGTTATAACTACGCAAGCCTAGCAGAACTCTTAAGCCCATCTTTGTCAGAATCTCAAAACTCAGAGGATTTTTTTTTAATAGGAGCTCCTCATTCGTACTAACTGTAGTCTTTTACTGGTCGATTTCACAAGCTTTTGAATCACTTGATTAAGTTTCAGAATCCATTTGCCATAACATTGTTTTATTTACATAGCAGCTCTTGTGAGAAATGCCATTTTGAAAAAGCTACAGCCTTACTCTCAAGAAATGAACAATATACATTGATCTGCTCATGGGCTGGTCTCTACTTCAGTCTGGAATGGGAGATGTTAGCATGGACAGGGGGATGTGGTGGTGCTACAGTACGTGGACTTTGGCCTCTTCCTAGTCCTTCAATAGCCCAGGAGCTGCAGGTCCCCCAAATCAGACCCTCTAAATATTCCAAGTTCAAGGTACTTCCTTTCCTTTCATTCACATTTCCAAACCCTCAATACAGCAAAGAAAACAATCTATAGGTCAAAGTTCACTCTGAGTTGTGATCAACTATCTCCTACAACTCACTTTGAGAAAATTACCAATGATTTTGTAAATGAGAACTAGTCGTGATCCAATTAGATTAGAATCACCCAGGACTTAAACACACCCATGTTTATTATGGCTTTGTTTGCAGTAGCAAAGAGCTGGAAACAACCCAAGTGCCTATCAACAAATGAATGGATAGAGAAGCTCTGGGATATTTACACAACGGAATACTATGCAGCATTGAAAAACAAGGATCTCATGAATTATTATGCTAAGTGGATGGCCCTAGAGGACATTATGCTGAGTGAAATATCTCAGTCAAAAAAGGACAAATATTGCATAGGGCCACTATTGTAAAACAGGACTGACATTGGGGTTGAGGGGAGACAGAAGAAGGGGAAGAATGATGTATACCACATTACAGCAGATGAGGGAGAGAACTGTTTAAAAGGGATATATGATTAGGTATTATTGTCATGTCAGGAGTCTAGAATGAAGGCTACACAGTGCAGTGGACTTGGGGGGAGGGATTTCATAGCAATGAAAGAGTCTTTCTTTTACTTATCAAGGAGAAAAGTGAATTTGGGGTGGGGGTGGACAGGGAGAATAGTACAGCAATGAATGACTGGAAACCCTAAGTCTCTGTAAACTTTCATTAAAATTAATTTTTTAAAAGTGTAAAAAAAAAAATCACCCAGGGCTGCCATATATGGTTGTGAAGGTTGTGGGTGGGATAAAGGCCCCTGGCTAGTGGGTTCATCTAGCAGTTCTTTTGATACATAACTTTGTGTATTCTTTATTTGATGATTCCTGTATATCATTAAATATTTTTCTCATAGAATCTTTCACTCTTGAAATTCTCAACTGTTCCCCACTTCTTTCAGCTTAAGAAGTGTAGAGTATATTTATTCACCTTCAGGTTGTTGATGAATTTTTCTCCAATCCTGAAGCCATGTTCTTCTTTATATATTTCAGCTTCTTTATAAAAATTTTTTTATTTTATTAATTTTAATGAATGTTTACAGAGATTTTGGTTTTCTATTCATTCATTCATTGTTGCATTTTTCTCCCTGCCCACCCCTCCCCTCCACAGTTCACTCTTCTCTCTGCAAAGTAAAATTCGTGCATTGTATACAATCCCCCCTCCCCGCCGACTACAAATACACTCCACTATACAACCTTCATACTGGACTCTTGTCATAACACAATACCCAATCATATATCGCTTTTAAACAGTTCTCCCCTTTATGTGTTTCAATGCAGCATACATTATTTGTCTCCTCTTTCTTAGTCTCCCCTCAGCCCTGATGTTAGTCCCATTTTACAACAGTGGCACTATGCTATATTTGTCCATTTGGGGTTTTTATTTTTTTTAATTCTTTTTTTTTTAATTTTTTGTCCTCTCTGCCTGTCAACCTGCAGATTCCGAGCCATGTGAACTGGTTCCATAGCTTGGAGCAATCTCTCCAGGATGGATACACACAAAGTAGTCTGCTCCTGGTGGTTCTGGTTAAGCAGGGAGAAAAGCGGGCCGAGGTGCATCTCTGCCATCTGCTCCCGGAGCTCGCTGAGCGGCATGGTCTGCAGGACCGAATGCAGCGCGCGCAGCTCCTCCAGTGGTGCTTCTAACCGCGAGACCTCCTGCAGCAAACCCAGCACCTGGGCTGCCATCTTGCCCCCCCTCCCGGAGAGCCCCTATATTTGTCCATTTGTGACTGAGATATTTCACTCAGAAAAATGTCCTCCAGGGTCATATATTTTGAATAATATTTCATGAGTTCTTTGTTTTTCACCCCATCATAATATTCCATTGTGTGAATATACCAGAGCTTCTCTATCCATCCATTTGCTGATGGGCACTTAGGTTGTTTCCAACTCTTTGCTATTGTGAACAAAGCCGCAATGAACAAAGGTATACATATATCTGCTTGGGTGGCAGTTATGGTTTCTTTAGGGTATATTCCCAATAGCGAAATTGCTGGGTCCAATGGTTTTGTCTATTTTTAACTTTTTGAAAAGGCGCCATACAGCCTTTCATAGTGGTTGCACCATTTTACACTCCCACCAACAATGAATAAGGGTTCCAGTTTCTCCACAAACTCTCCATCATTTGTTGTTTGCTGTTCTGTTAAATTTTGCTATTCTTACTAGGGTGAGATGATATCTCATAGTTGTTTTGATTTGCATCTGTGTTAAATGATTTTGAACATTTCTTCATGTTTGTTGGCCATCTGAATGTCTTCTTTGGTGAAGTGTCTGTTCATATCCAGTGTCCATCGGGTAATTGGGTTGTTTACCTTTATCTTGTTGTGGTGCTCGAGTATTTTATAAATTCCAGATATAAGTGCCTTATCTGACATGTCATTACCAAATATTTTTTCCCAGTCTGTGGCTTCCCTTTTTACCCTGTTGGAGAAGTTTTTGGATGTGTATAGGGATTTGATTCTTAGAAGGCCCCATTAATCTACATTATCCTCTCCTGGTTGTAGATTTTTCAGAATGCTTGGAAGACTATTTATGTTGTGGATTAGAACTTCTAGAATTCTTCCAAGTCTTTCTTTAATGAAATTTGTAGTCCTTGGTTTTTGTCCTACGTCCATGATCCACCTTGAGTTGGTTTTTCTGTATGGAGTGAGGTGTAGATCTTGCTTGAGTTTTCTGCAGATACTTTCCCAATTTTGCCAACACTATTTCTTTAAAAGGCTGTCATTTCCCTACTTAAGTGATTTCATCTCCTTGTCAAAAATCAGTTGACTATAGGTACATGATTTCTGGGTTCTCAGTTCTATTCCATTGATCTATGTGTCTGTCATTTGCCAGTATCACACAGTCTTGATCACGATGGCAATCAATGTAGAAGGATTTGAAATCAGGAGGCGAGATGTCTCCTACTTTGTTTCTCTTTATGGAGTGTTTTGCTTATTCTGGGCCTCTTTCCTTTCCAAATGAAATTGGAGATTGCATTTTCCATTTGAAGAATGGAATTGGTATTTGTATTGGGATTGCACTGTTAAGTATAACTTGCCTAGGTAGTATTGTCATTTTGACAATACTGAGAGTTCCTATCCACTTCTCCAGGTATCTTTTTGTTTATTGTAGTAATGTTTTGTAATTTTCTTTTAATAGATCCTTTGAGCTTCTGGTTAGATTTACTGCCTACTATTAAATCTTGTGATTAGCTATTGTGAAAGGTATTGCTTTTCTTAGCTCCAGCTCTGTATTCTCTCTGTAACTGTAGAGAAATCCAACTGATTTTTGTATGTTGTTCTTGTATGCTGCCATTTTGCTGAATTGTATGTCTGATAGTTTTCTTGCTGAGTCTTTCGGGTTTTCTAAGTATACTATCATATCATCTGCATATAGTGATAATTTTACCTCCTCTTTGCTAATTTGGACCTTTTATTTCCTTCTCTTGCCTTCTTGGAGGCAAGGATTCGGGGACTTCATCTGACATACTTTGGACATGTTGTAAGGAGGTCCTTGGGGACATGATGGTGGAGGGACCGCGCAAGAGGAGAAAACCCTCTAGGAGATGGATTGATTCAGTTACTGGGGTAATCGGGATGTGTGTGTCAGAGGCAGTGCGATTAGCACAGGATAGAGCAGGGTTTAGGGCTCTTGTACATAGGGTCACTATGAGTCGCAAACAACTCAATGGCACATAACAACAACAACTTGCCTTATTGCTGTCACTAAGACTTCCAATATCATCTTGAATAGGAGAGGTGATAGTGGGCATCCTTGTCTAGTTCCTGTTCTAAAAGGGAATGCCTTTAATCTCTCTCCATTGTATATATACTTTTTACTATGTTAAAGAAATTCCCCTGTAATCCTATTTTGTTGAGTGTTTTAATCAGGAAAGGGTGTTGGATTTTGTCAAAGGCCTTTTCTGCATCAATTGCTAGGATCATATGGTTCTTGTTCTTTGCTTTGTTAATGTGATGAATTACACCGATTGTTTTTCTTATGTTGAACCATCCTTGCATACCTCTTATGAAACCCACTTGGTCATGGTGAATTAGTTTTTTGTTGTATCATTGGATTCTTCTGGCCAAGATTTTATTCAGATTTTCCCCTCTATTTCATGACAGATATTGGCCTATGGTTTTCTATTTTGGTGGTGTCTTTACCTGGCTTTGTTATTAAGGTTGTGTTTGCTTCATTGAATGAGTCTGGGAACAGAGCCACAATAAACATGGCTGTGCATATATCTGCTTGGATGTCGGTTATGTTTTCTTTAAGGTAAGTTCCCAGAAGTTGAATTGCTGGCTAAAAAGGTATTTCTATTTGCAACCTTTTGAGAAAGCACCAAAAGCCTTCCAAAGTGGTTGTACCATTTTACACTCCCACCAACAATGAATAAGGGTTCCAGTTTCTCCATAAACTCTCCAGCATTTGTTGTTTGCTGTTCTGTTAAATTTTGCTATTCGTAATAGGGTGAAATGATATCTCACAGTTGTTTTGATTTGCATCTGTCTTAAAGCTAGGGATTTTGAACGTTTCTTCATGTGTTTGTTGGCCATCTGAATGTCTTCTTTGGTGAAGTGTCTGTTCATATCCAGTGTCCATTGGGTAATTGGGTTATTTACCTTTATCTTGTTGTGGTGCTCAAGTATTTTATAAATTCCAGATATAAGTACCTAATCTGACATTTCATTACCAAATATTTTTTCCCAGTCTGTGTCTTCCCTTTTTACCCTGTTGCAGAAGTTTTTGGATGTGCATAGGGATTTTATTCTTAGAAGGCCTCATTAATCTATTTTATCTTCTCCTGGTTGTAGATTTTCCTGGATGATTGGAATACTATTTATGTTGTGAAGTAGGACTTCTAGGTTTCTTCCAAGCATTTCTTTAATGAAATTTATAGTCCTTGGTTTTAGTTGTAAGTCCATAATCCACCTTGAGTTGGGTTTTTTGTATGAAGTGAGGTGTGGAGCTTGCTTGAGTTTTCTACAGATAGTTTTCCCAATTTTGCCAACACCATTTGTTAAAAAGGCCAAGTGCCCATCAACAAATGAATGGATAAAGAATCTCTAGTATATTCACACAATGAAATACTATGCAGCACTGAAAACAAGAAATACATGAAATACTGTGCTAAGTGGATGACACTAGAGGACATTATGCTGAGTGAAATTCTCAGTCACAAAAGGACAAATATTACATAAGGTCACTAATTGTAAAACAGTACTGATATTAGGGTAGAGGGAAGACAGAAGAAGGAAAGGAATGATGTATACTGCATTGCAACAGATGAGGGAGAGAACTGTTTAAAAGAGATATATGATTAGGTATTATTGTCATGACAGGAATCCAGAATGAAGGCTGCACAATGCAGTGGACTTGGGGGGGAGGGATGGCATAGGAAGGAAAGAGGGGTGGGCAGGGAGGAAAGTGCAACTATGAATGACTGGAAACCCTAAGTCTCTGTAAATGTCATTAAAATTAATTAAAAACCCCCACAATATCTAAAAAAAAGAAAAAAGGAATGAGTCTGGGAGAATTTCATTTTTTTCTGTTTTCTGAAATTATGTAGAATTGGTAATAGTTCTTCTCTGAATGTTTGATAAAATTCACTTGTAAAACCATCTGGTCCTAATATCAAAGTTGTTTTATTACCTTTTCAATTTCTTCTTTTGTAATGTGTCTGTTTAGGTGTTCAATTTCAGCTGATTTCAGTTTAGGTAGGTTGTACATTTCTAAGTATTTTTCCATTTCCTCTAGATTTTCATACTTATTTAAGCATAGTTTTTCATAATATTCCATTGTTATTCTTTTTGTTTTACTTGGGTCTGTTGTGATGTTGCCTTTTTCAGCTTTTATTTGGATTATTTGTGTCTTTTCCTTTGTTAGTTGTGCTAGTGGTTTGTCAATTTTATTTACCTTTTCAAAGAACCAACTCCTAGTTTTGTTGATAGTTTCAATTGTTTTTCCATTTTCTATTTCATTTATTTCTGCCCTACTTTTTATAATTTCAGTTTTTTTAGAGGGTGTTGGTTTTTCTTGCTGTTCTTTTTCAATTTGTTGGAGATATTGGGTTATCTCTAGCCCAATCTATGGTCATTTTTTTCCCCTGCCTTTTGATGTGTTTGCTTATTGCTATAAATTGACCTCTTATTACTACTTTGGCTGTTTCCCAGAGGTTTTGGTAAGTTGTGTTTTCATTTTCATTTGTTTCAAGATAATTTTTTATTTTTTCTTGTACCCACTCATGTTGAAGCAAGGTGTTGTTCAGCTTCCAAATGTATGGTTTTTTCTCCTTTATCCTCTTGTTATTAATTTCTAATTTTGTAGCATTGTGCTCTGAGAAGATGCTTTGTACTATTTGTATGTTTTTTGATTTATTGATGCTTTCCTTGTGACCTAAAATGTGATCTATTCTTGAGAATGTTCCTTGCACATTGGAGAAGAAGGTATACTGTGCTTTTTTGGGGTTCATTAGCCTATAAATATCTATGAGATCAAGTGTTTCTCCCTTGCTGCTTTCAGAATTCTCTCCTTAACCTTTGGTTCTGGCAAATTTAACTATAATATGTCTTGATGTTTTTCTTTTGGGGTCGAATCTATATGGTGTTCGCTGAGCTTCCTGAATACATATTCTCTCATTCTTCATTGTGCCTGGGAAGTTTTCCTCTAATAATTCTTCCACAACTTTTTCAGTGCCTTTACTTGCTTCTTCCTTTTTTTGGATTCCAATGATGCACATGTTATTTTTCTTGATGGTGTCCCACATTATTCTTAGATTTTCTTCTTTTTCCTTCTTTTTTGAGTCTGCTTTTTGCTCTAGCAGATCAGTGGTGACAATTTTGTTTTCAATTTTACTGATTCT
>NW_006400193.1:232737-245168 GCF_000299155.1 Elephantulus edwardii | reverse complement strand
GGGGGAAGGGGAGGAAAGCAAGGGACTAGGGGACAAAGGAGCACAGGGCTTGGACACTACTACCAAGAGGTAGGGGGCAGGGCTTGGGCGCTGCTGGGGGTTTATGCAGCAGGACCCTGTGTGGTGGGGGCCTGGGGGTCATGCAGGTGCATGCTGCAGGGGGGTCACACAGTGGTGGGTAGTTGTTGCTCCTCTGGGGTCACACGATTTTCCCACCTTTGGAGTTCCGCGGTGGCTGGCAAACTGTTGCTCTTCCTGGGTCTCTTCGCGGGGGCGCAGGCCTTGTGGCTGGCGCAGGCCTTGTGGCTCTGATTTAATTTTCTTTAGCTTTAGTTCGAACTTGTATATGAGTAGTTGATGGTCTGTTCCACATCAGTACCTGACCTAGGTTTCACTGCTTATATTAAGCTTCTCCAATGATTTTCTTTTCCACAAAGGTGATCCGTCTGATTCCTGTGCATCAGGTGAAATCCATGTTCTTAGTGGCTGATTAGGTTTCTTATAAAAAATATTTGCAATGAAAAAAATACAGATTGTACAAAATCCTATCATTCTATCTCCAGCCTCATTTCTGTCACCAAATCCATGCTTTCTGGCTACTGATCCTTCTTACCTGTCCCAACTTTTGTATTCCAGTCACCCATTATTATCAATGCATTTTGGTTGCATGTTCGATGGATTTCCGATGGCAAACATTGGTAGAAGTTATCTATTTCTCCCCTTTGGCTCTGGGTGCATAAATTTGAATGATAGTGGTATTAATGTCTTTCTTGTATGCATATGAATATTATGTTGTCACTCACAACATTATATTTCAAGGTGGGTCTAGAAATGACCTTTTTAACTATGAATGCAACCCCATTTCCCCTCACCTTTTCCTTTCTGGAACAGTAGGTCATATGATTGTCTGATTATAAATGCCCCATCCCAATCCATTTTTTTTTGCCATTGCCTAGTGTGTCAGTATTTATGGATTCCATTTCTTTCTTAACAATATCCAATTTTCCTACTTCCATACTTCTCACATTCCTTCTTCTAATCATTACTGTCTGCTTTCAGTTGCCATATCTGCTAGTTTACTCTAAGTGTGCTCATAGGATTTTCAAAGACCTGTCATTTTGGAAGTGGATGGCCTATCATTCTTCTTAGTCTGTATTAATTTGGATACTCAGCTTTAGAATAATATCTGGGGGAAAAAAAGAAAAAAATCTGACAGACAAACATTTGACCTAAAGGAGCAGATGAAAGATACTTCCTCATTAGAGAAATAACCAATAGACTCAGTGTTAGAGTCCCCCTTGGTAAGTATGTCCCATTCCTGCTCCACCAGCATCCCCCTGCACTCCCTACTACCCTGGCCAGCACCTTCCCACCCCAAGACAACCCTTGATATGATGGTTCAGCCATCAAGTCACTTCTTTGATGCTGGGCATCTCCCATTGGCTGCCAGTTTCTCACCCTGCTACCTACCTGTCTCTTTTGAGTTTAGGAAGCTCTAAGTTTGAACTCCATGTACCAGCTTTAGGGAAAGATATATCCCTGAAGTAGTTCTGGGGAAAAGTTTTTGTCTCTGATCTTCTGCTCCAGGACTGTCTTCTTTTTACTTAGTGGCTCTGCTCTTCTGTTTGCAGGACACTTCTGTCACAGTTTTGAGTGGAGAATAATTCTAGGAAATGGTCTGTTGAGGAAGATTGAAGGTGGATATAGCCTATAACATGTTAACAGGCTATTTCAGTTTTTAATACTGAGGCCTACTGAGATACATCCAGGGTTTGAGCACCCTTATCAGCCTTAAGAACCAAGCTATAACAAGGAGTTTTTTCAACCACTCACCTTTGTGTAGCCTCTGCTGCAGACCTGTGGGGACCAATGTCTGTTCCAGCAAGACTGGCCTTTAGTATCATGACAAATATGGGCAAAAGGAGAAAAATAAAAGGAATTGTGTTGTTTTTTTTCTCTCCACCTCCCCACCACACCCCTTTCAGAGAGTATGATGGAAAGTCTGATCTTCATGTTGGAATAACAAACACAAATGGTGAGTTCATGTTATAGTATTTTAGCAAAAACCAACCAAACAAAACCACAATGGATCCAGTGAGAGGAGAAAGTATTTCCAGAAAAATGTAGTCATGGCAGCATCTACTATATGTGGTGTAGGGCATCACTGTCTCCCAAAGAAGAAATAATAGACCATTTTGGGTTGTTTTGGGGTTGGTTGTTTTTTTCCCCCATCAATAAAACTTATCAAATATTATGTAAAATTTTTAAAAATATCAATTCCTCAAAACTCTTTTTTACATGTGAAAAGTCTAGCTTTCTGACTCATTCTATGAGGAAGGAATTAACCTGTTATCACAAGAAAAGAAAGTAATTATTAGAAAAGAAAATTAAAAACTGTCATTGTTATGTGCTGTCAAGGGACTCATAGCAACTCTATGTACAATAGTTCTAAACCGTGCTCTATCCTGAGGCAACTTTATTGTCTCTGACACACCTACCCCCATTACCCTAGGCACTGAATCAATCCATCTCATCCAGAGTCTTCCTCTTTTGCACTGTCCCTCCCTAGCATGACATCCCTCTCCAAGGATTGATCCCCTCCTTGCAATAAGCACAAACCATGCAGATGGAGCCTCAGAATCCTTGCTTCCAAGGAGCAGCCTGATTTTTTCCTCTCCAGGATGAACATGTTTGTTAACCCAGCAGTCCATGGTATATTCAACTCTCTTTTCCAGCATCACAGCTCAAAGGCACCAATTCTCCTTCTGTCATCCCTAGTTATTGTCCAGCTTTCTGATGCATAGGAAGTAATAGAGAAGACCATGGCCCCAGAATTGGGCGCACCTCAGTCTCCAGACTAACATCATTGTTCTTCAGTACTCTGGAGAGGTCCCTGACAGCAGATTTTCCCTATGCGATTTGTCTTTTGATTTCCTGGCTGCTGGTACCAAGAATGTTGATTGTAAGCCAAACAAGCTGAAGCTGTTAACAATCTCAGTCTCTTCACCATCTATCATGTTGCTGCCAACTGGCCCAATG
The DNA here is from genome assembly GCF_000299155.1 of Elephantulus edwardii. Taxonomy (NCBI): domain Eukaryota; kingdom Metazoa; phylum Chordata; class Mammalia; order Macroscelidea; family Macroscelididae; genus Elephantulus; species Elephantulus edwardii. Next base: position 242,129 of record NW_006400193.1, on the reverse strand, counting down.
GTGAGAATCTTTGTTTTCTTGATGTTGAGCTTCAATCCATAATGAAGACTGCAGTCTTTGACCTTTTGCAGCAAATGCCTCAGATTCGCTTGAGTTTCAGCAAGCAAGGTTGTGCGATCTGCACATGTTCTTCCTCACAGAACCTAGCCTCCTGAATGATCTGTTCTGCATATAGATTTAAAAGGTATGTAGATAGGATGCATCTCTAGTGTACACATTTTCTGATTTTGAACCATACAGTGTTTCCTTGCTCTGTTCTGATGACTGCCTCCTGATCCAAGCAGGTATTGGTTTCGCATAAGCACAATCAAGTGTCCTCGGACTCCCATTCTTCTCAGAGTTAGCTACAGTTTATTGTAATCCACAGAGTCAACTGCCTTTGCATAGTCAAAGAAACAGAGATAGACAGTCCTCTGGTATTCTCTGCTTTCAGCCAAGATCCAGCTAACATTGGCTATAATATCCCTAGTCCCATGGCCTCTTCTAAACTGAGCCTGCACATCTGGCAATTCTCTGTTTATGTACTGTTCCAGTCACAGGAATTAGATCGAATACATCTGTTGAAAGAATTGCTGGAGAAGCTAAATATCATCTGGGAAAACTAGGCCAGGTGCTGATTGTGGAAGAAACCATCAACTACTCATATGCAAGTTCAAATGAAAACTAAAGAAGGTTAAATCAAATCCACAGGAACCAAAATTTGACCCTGAGTCTTTCTCACCTGAATTTAAAAACCATCTCAGGAACAGGTTTTAGGCCTTGAACACTAATGAGTGAAGACCAGGTGAGCCAGGTGAGACCAGAAGGATATCAAGGGTATCATCATGAAAAGGTCATTACAAAAATAGAGGAGGAATAAAAGACGAAGATGGATGTCAGAAGAAACTCTGAATATTTCACTAGAACACCGAGAAGCCAAAGCAAAGGAGAGAAATCAAGAAATTAAGGAGATGAGCAGAAGATTTCAAAGGGCATCTTGGGAATACAAAGCAAAGTATTATAATGACAGCTGGAGTTGAAAAAAGCACTGAACTTGCTCTGCATTTCTTAAGCGGACTTGCTCTGCATTTCTTAAGCGGAAAGAACTAAAGAACAAATTCAAACCTCAAGTTGTAATACTTAAAGATGCTTTGGGCAGAATATGAAATGATCCAGGAAACATTAAAAGAAGATGGAAAGAGTATACAGAGTCACTGTACCAAAAGGAATTGGCTGACACAGAAGTATTTCTTGAAACAGCATTTGATCAATAGCCTGTGGTGATGAAGGAGGAAGTTCAAGCTGTTCTCAAAGAATTAGCAAACAACAAGGTCCCAGGATATTAATTGATGGCATACGAATTGACATATTTCAACCAATAATTGTTGTCCTGGACACATTCACCAAGTTGTGCCAAAAATCTGGAGGACAACCACATGACCAAATGACTGGTAGATATCCATATTTGTTACCATTTAAAAAAAAAAAAGGTGACCCGTTAAGAGTGTGGAAATTATCAAACAATATTAATATCACATGCAAGCAAGATCCTGCTGAAAATTATATAAAAAAACTAAAGACTAGTGTCCTACATAAACAGAAAACCAGAAATTTTAAATATGATTTTAGTAATTGAATTCAGGACCACTTTACAAGAATAATACATCATGGTGAAGTGAGATTTATCCCAAGCATGCAGAGTTAGCTTAACACTCAAAAAAAAAAAAATCAATCCAGGCAATACATCATCTTAATGATCTTTTGAAAAATCACCTCAGTAGACACAGAAAAGTCATTTGGCACCAATACAGGGTCCATTCTAGATAAGACTTTGAGCAAATTAAGAATAGGGATCCTTAACCTGATAAAGGGCATCTACAAAAGAACTAAACTTACACATATTTTTAATTTATCTTTATTTTTAGTAGCATTAGTCCTTTTTTTGGAAAAAATAGTTAATCTCTTTTTTATTGGTTTGCTTACAAAGTTTGTATACATTGTGTTTCACACTATTCATTCACATTGTGTTTCATACAATGTTTCTCATGCATTATGAGTTTGTTTTAGACAAAGGAAAATTTAAATAAAATCACAATGTGATATTAGAGTGATGAAAGTTTGTTTCATTTTTAAAGTAGAAAGACAAATATGATCTAATGAGGAGAAAGACATCTTTCAACAAATTGTGTTATGACAATACTTATAAAAGCATTAACCTTGACCATTATATACACTATGCACAAAACCTAAATTGAGATGGGAAAACAGATATTGTAAGTATAAAATCTAAAAATTTAAATGTGTGAAAAGAATATAGATAAAACCTTCAAACTCTTCAAGTGTTATAGATTTTTTTCAGGTAGTATGTTAAATAACAATTGTGAAGAATATGGCTTGGATCAGATGCACCGTAGTCTCCAGACTGACATCATTGCTCTTCAGTACTCTAGAGAGGTCCTTGACAGCAAAATTTCCCAATGCAGTTCATCTTTTGGTTTCCTGACTGCTGATGCCAACAGCTTGGTTGTGGAACCAAGCAAGCTGAAGCTGATAACAATCTCAATCTCTTCTCCATATATATTGGGGTAAATTTATTACTTATTTAAGGGAACTCAATAAAAGGATTTGTAAATGTAAAACTTCCACAAAAATATTTGGAGATTATTATCCTGGTACATCTCATAGTCTCAGCTTCCCAGGGCCATTTCATAGCATGCTGAACAGCAGGTCAAGCCACACTTGGGTTTACCTGGAAGAATGCTTGCTGAGGGGGCATGCAGGTGCTCACGGGAGTCTATATCTAAATCTCATTAGGTGTGTGACTACTTTCTGTTCTTAATAATCTCTCGATAGCTCTCTAGCATAATCTTAAAGCATAACTCAAGTTTATAATATGTAAACTTACAAAAGGGGCTGCTGGTATTTTCTAAATTCTCTTTGTAACAGGTACATTTGTCCTAAAGCTTCTGGATGACTTGTGTATTGGTTTGTAGGGGTGGTGTATAATTACAGCATACAAGGTGTCCACCGTGATGAAGCAGGGTGGGAACAGAGCATAAACATCCCATTGCTGCAGCCCAACATGTATGGACTGATGGACCAGTGGAACAAGTACCTGGAGGAATTCTCCAACTCAGGGATCTGGCTGCCTCACAGGTACGTGACTCTGAGGACCCTGCTCATTGCTGACATTTGTGATACAATTGTGTGAGAACTCAAGACCTCTTAGTGAGATATCTGCTCTTGTAACAGAATTTAAATGGGCTGAATTACTTGGAGATGTTGTTGAATGCCAATGAGTTGGAACTGACCTATAGTTCACCCTTCAGTGGGTTTCCAGAGGCAGTAAATTGCATAGGAGGAGATTACCTATCTTTCTTCTGGGAGCAGGTGGTATATTTGTATCCCACATCTTTGCACTGGCGGTGCAATTTCTTTTTTTTTTTAGATTTTATTTATTATTTTATTTGTGTGTACCATTAAATCGGATCTGACTAGTACAGGAGGAGATTGTTCCTCCTTCTCCAGCAGAGCATCTGGTGGATTCGAACCTCTCGCCTCTGGAATTGCAGTGCAGCTTCTTGACACTAGGCCACCAGAGCTCGCTGGCAGTGCAATTTCTAATCACTGAGATCAGTCAGTATAAATGTAAAAAATATATTTAAAGCATTTGAAGAGCTCACAAGAGGCATATTTAATTGCCTAGGTATTTAATTAATACTTAGCATTAAAAACATACATAGCGAAATCCATAACATATTCTCCTAAAACTAAAAATTATAAAAATAAAAGATTTTGTATTATTTTTTGTTTTTCAGTAAGTCATACCATAAATTATATTAAATATAGAAAAATATTTTAAGTCTAATTTTTGTTTTTCACTAAGATACCAGGAGCTATGGTGACTTTATGATAAGGAGTCACACTGCCAATCCAAAAACACTTGGTTTGAATTCACCAGCTACTCCATGTGAAAAAAATGGAAAATCTCCTGTGTTATTTATTGCATCTGAAAACCCACTAAAGGGTGAGCTATGAGTTGGTTCTGACTCAATGGCATACAATAACAATAACAATAGCCAGTTTTAGCAATTTAAAAATTATTTTATAATTCTTTTACTGAGCTTCAGTAGATAATATAGAACATGTGTGGATTTTTAGAGTTTTGAGGTTTCTTTGAAATAGATTTTAGACACTATATAATAATATTTAATTTTCACTGCAATCAAGACTTTCAATGAAAACTTAAGTTCTCAAATTGGTAATTAAGCCACCATTGTAAGTAAACATTTGGGTGAGTCAGCTCCTGTTTGTACAAAAGCAGCAAATAGAAACAGCCCAAGATGCCAAGCTGTTTCTTAGGAGTCACAGCTCTGGAAACTGTAGACAAGTGGGCCAGTCAATTCTCTGGACTAAGTTTCGATGAGAAAATCCTTCAAGAGTGTCATAGCTAGTGCCTGAGAAATTTGAGATCAAAACTTCTTCCTCCCTGTCCTTGTCTCTTCAGGTATGATGAAGACAACCATAACTGTTACAGTTACACCCTCACATTCGTCAACAGCATTCTGAGTATTGAGGGTAAGGAGCAGCTAGACAAGACTGACTTCACAGAGACCTATGTGCTCCCAAGGACAAGGAAGGCCTCCAAGTATATCATGCTTTATCGGGCCATAGAAGAGCTTGGCTTCTGTATAAATGACCCTCCCCAGAATGAGACAAATCTACCTTATGGAAGAAACATGCAGAGCATATGACACAGGATGCTAGGGACTACTGCTTCATTGTTGTTGTTAGGTCCATTTAGCTTCTATTTGTGATGACCCTGCATACGTCCTCCCCTGAACCACCTTCAATTATCTCTGCTGTGCTTAATAAACTCATTGTTGCAGTCACTGTGTCAATCCAATTCTTTGAGGCTTTTCCTCTTTTTTGTTGACCCTACAAGTGTGATGTCTTTTTTCAAGCACTGGCCCCTGCTGACAACATGCCCAAATGTGTGAGACAGTTTCACCACCTTTGTTTCTAAGGAGCACACTGATTATACTTCATCCAAAACAGATTTGTTGTTCTTTGATATATAGTCAAGATTCTTCAGCAATGTCTCAATTCCACAGCATTAATTTTTCTTTGTTGTTATGTGCTACTGAGTTGGCAAAGCTCATAACAACGGTATGAACAATAGCCCTGAACCCTGCCCTATCATTTTTTTAAAAAAATTTATTGAAATTTTAACAAAAGTTTATAGAGAACTTGGATATCCATTCATTCATTGTTGCACATTTCCCTCCCTGACACCCTCTCAGTTTGCTTTTCTCTTTTGAAAAAAAAATTCATTGTTGTACAATTAATTCCCTACCTCCACCACAGTCCACTTTACTATGCAACTTTTATTCTGAACTGTGACCATACAAATAATACCTAATTATATATTCCTTTTAAAAGCAGTTCTTTCCCTCATCTGTTTCCATGAAGGGTACATTATTTATCCCCTCTTTTCTTAGTTTCCCTCCCAACCCCAATGTCAGTCCTGTTTTACAACAGTGGCACTATGCAGTATTTGTCCTTTTGTGACTGAGATATTTCACTCAGCATAGTGTCTTCCAGGGTCACCCATTTTGTATAATATTTCATGAGTTCCTTGTTTTTCAGTGCTGCTTAGTATTCCATTGTGTGATTATACCACAGCTTCTCTATCCATTCATTTGTTGATGAGCATTTCGGTTGTTTCCATCTCTTTGCTATTGTGAAAAATGTAGCAATAAACATGGGTGTGCATAATCTGCTTGGGTGGCAGTTCTGGTTTCTTTAGGGTATATTCCTAGTAGTGGAATTGCTGGGTCAAATCGTATTTCTATTTCCAACTTTTTGAGAAAGCACCATACTGCCTTCCATAGCAGTTGCACCATTTTACACTCCCACCAACAGTGAAAAACAGTTCCAGTTTCTCCGCAGCCTCGCCAGCATTTGTTGTTTGCTGTTCTGTTAAATTTTGCTAGTCTTACTGGGGTGAGATGATACCTCATAGTTTTTTCTATTTGTATCTCTCTTAGAGCTAGGGATTTTGAACATTTCTTCATGTATTTGTTGGCCATCTGAATGTCTTCTTTGGTGAAGTGTCTGTTCATATCCAGTGCCCATTTTTCAATTGGGTTATTTACCTTTATCTTGTTGTGGTGCTCGAGTATTTTATAAATTCTAGATATAAGTCCCTTATCTGACATGTCGTTACCAAATATTTTTTTTCCCCAGTCTGTGGCTTCTTTTTTACCCTGTTGGAGAAGTTTTTGGATGTGCATAGGTATTTTATTCTTAGAAGGTCTCGTTCAGGGAGCTCTGGTGGCCTACTGGCAAGAAGCTGCACTGAAAGCACAGAGGTACGCGGTTCGAATCCACCAGATGGAGAAGGAGGGGCAATCTCCTCTTGTACCTGTCAAATCCAATTTGATAGTACACACAAACAAAAATAATAAAATAAAATTTTAAAAAAAGAAGGTCTCTTTTAAGTATTTTATCCTCTCCTGGTTGTAGATTTTTCAGGATGCATGGAAGACTGTTCATGTTGTGGATTAGGTTTTCTAGAGTTTTTCCAAGCTTTTCTCTAATAAAGCTTATAGCCCTTGGTTTTAGTCCTAGGTCCTTGTTCCACTTTTAGTTGGTTTTTGTGTATGGTGATAGGTGTGAGTCTTGCTTGAGTGTTCTGCAGATACTTTTCCAATTTTGCCAGCACCATTTGTTAAAAAGGCTGTCATTTCCCCACTTAACTGATTTTATCTCCTTGTCAAAAATCAATTGACCATAGGCTGATTTCTGGATTCTCAAGTCCATTCTATTGATCTATGTGTCTGTCACTGTACCAGCATCACATTATCTTGATCACCACAGCAGTGTAGTAGGGTTTGAAATCAAGGAGGGAGATGCCTCCTACCTTGTTTCTCTTTTTAAGGAGTGCTTTGCTTATTTGAAGTCTCTTTCCATTCTGAATGAAATTGAAGATTGCCTTTTCCATCTTGTTGAAGAATGGAATTGGTATTTGTATTGGGATTGTATTGAACGTGTAAATTGCCTTTGGTAGGATTGTCTTTTTCACAATATTGAGTCTTCCTATCTAAGAACAAGGTATATTCTTCCATTTCTCCAGGTCTTTTTTTCCCCTTGTAGTAATATTTAGTAATTTTCTGTGAATAGATTCTTTGTGTTCCTAGTTAGATTTACTCTCAAGTATTTAATTATGTGATTAGCTATTGAGATGGGTATTGTTTTATTTTAGCTCCACTTCTGTATTCTCTTTGTCACTGTAGAGAAATCCAATTGCTTTTTGTATGTTGATCTTATATCCTGCCACTTTGCTGAATTGGTCAACTATGTCCAGTGGTTTTCTTTCTGAGTCTTTAGGGTTTTCTAAGTATACTATCATATCATCTGCATATAGAGATAATTTTACCTCCTCTTTGCCAATGTAGATATGTCTTATTTCCTTCTCTTGTCTTATTGCTATTGCTAAGACTTCCAATACAATACTGAATAGGAGAGGTGGTAGTGGGCATCCTTGCCTAGTTCCTATTCTCAAAGGGAATGCCATTATTCTCTCTCCATTAAGAACAATGTTGGCTCTCAGGTTTGCATATATACTTTCTTACCATGATGAGGAAATTCCCCTCTATTCCTATTTTGTTGACTGTTTTAATCAGAAAAGGATGTTGGATTTTGTCAAAGGCCTTTTCTGCATCAATTGATTGGATCATATAGTTCTTGTTCTTTGTTGTGTTAATGTGATGAATTACACTGATTGTGTTTCTTAAGTTGAAGCATCATTGGATACCTGTTATGAATCCCACTTGGTCATAGTGAATTATTTTTTTATATACCGTTGGTTTCTATTGGCCAAGATTTTACTCAGGATTTTTGTGTCTATGTTCATGACAGATGTTGGCCTATAGTTTTCTATTTTTGTGGTATCTTTGCCTGGCTTTGGTATCAAGGATGTTTACTTCATAGAATGAGTCTGGGAGAATGCCATCTTTTTCTATTTTCTGAAATAGTTTATAAAGAATTGGTAACAGTTCTTCTCTCATTGATAAAATTCACTTGAAAAACCATCTGGTCCAGGGCTATTTTGGGATGGAAGTTGTTTTATTACCATTTCTATTTCTTCTTTTGTGATTTATTCAGGTGTTCAATTTCAGTTTGTGTCAGTGTAGGTAGGTTGTGGGTTTCCAAGTATTTGTCCATTTTCTGTAGCTTTTCATATTTTTTGAGTATAGTTTTTTCACAATATTCCATTGTTAGCCTTTTTATTTTAGTTGGTACTGTTGTTACATTTCCTGTTTCGTCTCTTGTTTTTATTATTTGTGTCTTTTCCTTCTTTACCTTTGTTAGTTTTGTTAGTGGTTTGACCTTTTCGAAAAAAACTTAGTTTTATTGATGGTTTCACTTGTTTTTCTGTCTTCTTTTTCATTTATTTATCTGCCCTAATTTTTTTTTTTTTCAAAAACCAGTATTTTATATTACTTGAACCTTCCTGGGTCTAGTTAATTGCCTTTACAAAATAAAAGGAAGGGGAATCAAATTCCAGTGTTCCAAATCAACTTGTCACACATCAATATAAACCCACAGTGTCCTGGCAAACAACATGTTTTAATTGTCTGTCTCATCCTAGAGCTCAAATCCTGATTCATTCAGCAGAGACTCCACAGGCAACAGGAAAGATTGTGGCATTAAAATGTTCATTTATGCTTTTGTGGTACTTCAACAGTGGTCTTATTTCTGGGTAAGCTCATAAACCCTAAGATCAGAAGTATAACTTAAATGGGTGGTAACACTCAAATGACAAAAGTAAGGGGGGTAGGAGAAATAAAAGGGGGAAAAGAAAAAAAGCCACCGGGAATTGCCAGGGGCATTTATTAAGGAAATAATAAAATGCCAACCATATTTAAATCCCTTTTTTAAAAAAGGGGATTTCTTTTTGGCTTAAAATTCTTTACTAAAAATGAAATTTATGTCAACTCTCAATGAAAGAACATCACTAATACATTGTGGACACCTTTTGCAATGTAAATCCATGCCTCCCCTTTTTATTTTTACATGGTGAACTTCAACCTAGCAATTACTACAACAAATGTTATAATCTAAAGCTCAAACACATTTTAACAATTTTGAAACTGAATTGCGTACAAACCAAATAAAATTTACATAATAAAACATTCCCACCAGACAGGGCTCCGCCCCAGACAGGCCCGGAAGAGACCTGGGAAAAGCAACAGTCAGCTACCCACTGCGGAACTCCAGAGGAGCGAAGACCATGAGACCCCAGATGAGCGAAGACTACCCGCCACTGTGTGACCCCCCCCCCCTGCAGCCCGCACCTGTGTGACCCCCAACACACAGGGTGCTGCTGCATAAACCCCAGCAGCGCC
>NW_006400193.1:230270-232572 GCF_000299155.1 Elephantulus edwardii | reverse complement strand
GCGGATCCAGCCATCACCCGGAGCTATCAGCCGAGCTGTTGTGGAACTAACCTGGCAGGAGAAAGGCCGGTAGGATCCAGGCTGGGTTTACTGGGGCATTGCTGATTACCTGGGAGAGCACCTAAGGGTGTGCCCACTGGTGGGGAATTTGGCTGAGCTCTCTTGGGCTACACCAATTGCCCAAAACTAGGCTCTGTGAACTCTGCAGACCAGCCAGAGGCTAGTGGGTTGGTGGAAATTTGACCTTGACTTTTTGGATCCTGTCGGATCCAGGACTGTGCTGGAGCAAGGGCTGTTGTGTGAGGGCACCTGCGTAAGTGCCATGAGCCAGGGAACACTGAGAAAACCACTGGGTAGGAAACGGACAGCAGGAATTTGAGTAATGATCCCAGTTGTGAGCACACTGAGACAGCAGAGGTTTGAACAAGCTCCTCCAAGTGATTGACCTGCCCTTGCGATCACCCCAACCCTTTGCCTGCCTCATCCCATTTGGCTCCACACCAGTGCATACACGTCTGGGCAATCAACTTGCCTTTAAACAGGAGTACCTTGACCTGTTTTAGCAACAAGAGATTGCCCTAGCAGGCACTGAACTGACATTTTTCTGAAGTCAGAAAGTCAGAGAAACACACAAGTTCAGTAACTGCCCATCTGATCTCAAGAGCATTGTCTTCAGATCGAGAACGCATACCAATGTCTCGAAGAAAGCAAACTATCCCACACAATACACAAGAGCAAAGCAAGATGTCACTCACAAAGGGTGACATAATAACAGTGGATACCCTGAAGCCAGAAAGTCTCATGGAACTTTCTGACACAGAATTTTAAAAGAGGAGCTACTGAATATATCCAATGGATGAAAGACAAATTTGATGAATAACAGGATGCTACAAGCAAAGACCAAGAGGAGTTCAAAAAAACAATGCAAAATATTGCGGAGAAAAGAAAAGAGGCATTAGTGGCACTGGGAAAACAAGAATCCACCATTCAAAATATAAGGTCCAATGTTTCAGAGGCCATCAACATGATGGAGGAACATATGAGCAGAGTTGATGAGATGGAACACAGAATCAGTGCAATTGAAGACAAAATTGTCACCACTGATCTGCTAGAGCAAAAAGCAGAGTCAAAAAAGAAGAAAATTTAAGAATAATGTGGGACACCATCAAGAAAAATAACATGTGCATCATTGGAATCCCGAAAAAGGAAGAAGCAAGTAAAGGCACTGAAAAAGTTGTGGAAGAATTACTAGAGGAAAACGTCCCATTCATAATGAAGAATGAGAGAATATACAGAAAGCTCAGCAAATACCATATAGATTCGACCCCAAAAGAAAAACATCAAGGCATATCATAGTTAAATTTGCCAGAACCAAGGATAAGGAGAGAATCCTGAAAGCAGCAAGGGAGAAACAAAGAGTAATCTATAAAGGAGAACAGATAAGATTAAGTGCTGATTTCTCAGCAGAAACCATGCAGGAAAGAAGAGAGTGGAGGGAGATCCAAGATGGCGGTGGAGGCAGAGACAGCGTGGTGAGCTGCGGGAGCAGTGAACCACTTAAAGCAGGGCCATTATGGCCTTCCACAGACTTTGGCTTAATGATAATTGAACACTTAAACAGTTGATGACTGGCCCTCAGTGAAGATCGAGGCTCAACAATAGGAATTCAAGGATTCCCAAGGAGAAATGGGTGAGTTTCATGGCTCCCAACCCCTCTGCAGAGCCCTAGCCATGCTGCACAGCCGCTGCAGCTCCATGAGGCTTCCACAGCCAGAACGAATGGATTCCCTCACCCAGTGTGTATACTGGGCAATGGCCCTCCTCAAGACTGGTACAGTGAAGCCACCACACTGCCACAAGGTGGTCTGGTATTGGACAGAATTCTTGGAGCCAGGATGGCGGCTGTCGGGGAAGTGGACGGCCGGAGGGGCTGTGCACCTGCCAAGCGCGCATGTGGCAGAGTGCGGAGGCGCGCCCCCAACGGCCGCCCACGCTGGGGGGGCTGCACGCCTCCTGCAGACCCCCATGCTGGGGGGTGGGGCGCGCACCCCTGCTGGCCGCCTGCATAGGAGGTGGGGGATGGGATGCATACCCACCATCTGCAGGTTTGGGTTTCCTTGGACAGGCCAAAGAAGATGATTACCTATCCATTGGAAAGGCCAAGGCCAAAGAGGACAATTACCTATGCAATGGAAAGACCAAAGAGGACAATTACCTATGCATTGGACAGGCCAAAGAGGACGATTACCTATGCAATGGATTGCTGAAAGTCACTGTGAGTCTGATGACCTTAACAGTGGCA